>NW_027415583.1:0-9657 GCF_964106895.1 Numenius arquata
GCTGTGGGGCAAAGGGGTGCCTACGGCCATACCACCCTGAGAACGCCTGATCTCGTCCGATCTCGGAAGCTAAGCAGGGTCGGGCCCGGTTAGTACTTGGATGGGAGACCGCCTGGGAATACCGGGTGCTGTAGGCTTTTGCCGTCGGGGGGGGTGGAGGGCTGAGCATGGTTTTGGTGGGGTGGGTGTGTTGGGAGGGGGGCGGTGGTGCGGGCAGGGGGGGTGTTTGTTGGCGGGTGGGGGTGGGGGCTGTGGGGCCGTGTCGGGGGGCGGGAGGGGGTGTCGGGGGCAGGAGAGGGCTGCTGTGGGGCAAAGGGGTGCCTACGGCCATACCACCCTGAGAACGCCCGATCTCGTCCGATCTCGGAAGCTAAGCAGGGTCGGGCCCGGTTAGTACTTGGATGGGAGACCGCCTGGGAATACCGGGTGCTGTAGGCTTTTGCCCGTCGGGGGGGTGGAGGGCTGAGCATGGTTTTGGTGGGGTGGGTGTGTTGGGAGGGGGGCGGTGGTGCGGGGCAGGGGGGGTGTTTGTTGGCGGGTGGGGGTGGGGGCTGTGGGGCCGTGTCGGGGGGCGGGAGGGGGGTGTCGGGGGCAGGAGAGGGCTGCTGTGGGGCAAAGGGGTGCCTACGGCCATACCACCCTGAGAACGCCCGATCTCGTCCGAATTCGGAAGCTAAGCAGGGTCGGGCCCGGTTAGTACTTGGATGGGAGACCGCCTGGGAATACCGGGTGCTGTAGGCTTTTGCCCGTCGGGGGGGTGGAGGGCTGAGCATGGTTTTGGTGGGGTGGGTGTGTTGGAGGGGGGCGGTGGTGCGGGGCAGGGGGGGTGTTTGTTGGCGGGTGGGGGTGGGGGCTGTGGGGCCGTGTCGGGGGGCGGGAGGGGGGTGTCGGGGGCAGGAGAGGGCTGCTGTGGGGCAAAGGGGTGCCTACGGCCATACCACCCTGAGAACGCCTGATCTCGTCCGATCTCGGAAGCTAAGCAGGGTCGGGCCCGGTTAGTACTTGGATGGGAGACCGCCTGGGAATACCGGGTGCTGTAGGCTTTTGCCCGTCGGGGGGGTGGAGGGCTGAGCATGGTTTTGGTGGGGTGGGTGTGTTGGGAGGGGGGCGGTGGTGCGGGCAGGGGGGGTGTTTGTTGGCGGGTGGGGGTGGGGGCTGTGGGGCCGTGTCGGGGGGCGGGAGGGGGGTGTCGGGGGCAGGAGAGGGCTGCTGTGGGGCAAAGGGTGCCTACGGCCATACCACCCTGAGAACGCCCGATCTCGTCCGATCTCGGAAGCTAAGCAGGGTCGGGCCCGGTTAGTACTTGGATGGGAGACCGCCTGGGAATACCGGGTGCTGTAGGCTTTTGCCCGTCGGGGGGGTGGAGGGCTGAGCATGGTTTTGGTGGGGTGGGTGTGTTGGGAGGGGGGCGGTGGTGCGGGGCAGGGGGGGTGTTTGTTGGCGGGTGGGGGTGGGGGCTGTGGGGCCGTGTCGGGGGGCGGGAGGGGGGTGTCGGGGGCAGGAGAGGGCTGCTGTGGGGCAAAGGGGTGCCTACGGCATACCACCCTGAGAACGCCTGATCTCGTCCGATCTCGGAAGCTAAGCAGGGTCGGGCCCGGTTAGTACTTGGATGGGAGACCGCCTGGAATACCGGGTGCTGTAGGCTTTTGCCCGTCGGGGGGGTGGAGGGCTGAGCATGGTTTTGGTGGGGTGGGTGTGTTGGGAGGGGGGCGGTGGTGCGGGGCAGGGGGGGTGTTTGTTGGCGGGTGGGGGTGGGGGCTGTGGGGCCGTGTCGGGGGGCGGGAGGGGGTGTCGGGGGCAGGAGAGGGCTGCTGTGGGGCAAAGGGGTGCCTACGGCCATACCACCCTGAGAACGCCCGATCTCGTCCGATCTCGGAAGCTAAGCAGGGTCGGGCCCGGTTAGTACTTGGATGGGAGACCGCCTGGGAATACCGGGTGCTGTAGGCTTTTGCCCGTCGGGGGGGTGGAGGGCTGAGCATGGTTTTGGTGGGGTGGGTGTGTTGGGAGGGGGGCGGTGGTGCGGGGCAGGGGGGGTGTTTGTTGGCGGGTGGGGGTGGGGGCTGTGGGGCCGTGTCGGGGGGCGGGAGGGGGGTGTCGGGGGCAGGAGAGGGCTGCTGTGGGGGCAAAGGGGTGCCTACGGCCATACCACCCTGAGAACGCCCGATCTCGTCCGAATTCGGAAGCTAAGCAGGGTCGGGCCCGGTTAGTACTTGGATGGGAGACCGCCCGGGAATACCGGGTGCTGTAGGCTTTTGCCCGTCGGGGGGGTGGAGGGCTGAGCATGGTTTTGGTGGGGTGGGTGTGTTGGGAGGGGGGCGGTGGTGCGGGGCAGGGGGGGTGTTTGTTGGCGGGTGGGGGTGGGGGCTGTGGGGCCGTGTCGGGGGGCGGGAGGGGGGTGTCGGGGGCAGGAGAGGGCTGCTGTGGGGCAAAGGGGTGCCTACGGCCATACCACCCTGAGAACGCCCGATCTCGTCCGATCTCGGAAGCTAAGCAGGGTCGGGCCCGGTTAGTACTTGGATGGGAGACCGCCCGGGAATACCGGGTGCTGTAGGCTTTTGCCCGTCGGGGGGGTGGAGGGCTGAGCATGGTTTTGGTGGGGTGGGTGTGTTGGGAGGGGGGCGGTGGTGCGGGGCAGGGGGGGTGTTTGTTGGCGGGTGGGGGTGGGGGCTGTGGGGCCGTGTCGGGGGGCGGGAGGGGGGTGTCGGGGGCAGGAGAGGGCTGCTGTGGGGCAAAGGGGCGCCTACGGCCATACCACCCTGAGAACGCCCGATCTCGTCCGATCTCGGAAGCTAAGCAGGGTCGGGCCCGGTTAGTACTTGGATGGGAGACCGCCTGGGAATACCGGGTGCTGTAGGCTTTTGCCCGTCGGGGGGGTGGAGGGCTGAGCATGGTTTTGGTGGGGTGGGTGTGTTGGGAGGGGGGCGGTGGTGCGGGGCAGGGGGGGGTGTTTGTTGGCGGGTGGGGGTGGGGGCTGTGGGGCCGTGTCGGGGGGCGGGAGGGGGGTGTCGGGGGCAGGAGAGGGCTGCTGTGGGGCAAAGGGGTGCCTACGGCCATACCACCCTGAGAACGCCCGATCTCGTCCGATCTCGGAAGCTAAGCAGGGTCGGGCCCGGTTAGTACTTGGATGGGAGACCGCCTGGGAATACCGGGTGCTGTAGGCTTTTGCCCGTCGGGGGGGTGGAGGGCTGAGCATGGTTTTGGTGGGGTGGGTGTGTTGGGAGGGGGGCGGTGGTGCGGGGCAGGGGGGGTGTTTGTTGGCGGGTGGGGGTGGGGGCTGTGGGGCCGTGTCGGGGGGCGGGAGGGGGGTGTCGGGGGCAGGAGAGGGCTGCTGTGGGGCAAAGGGGCGCCTACGGCCATACCACCCTGAGAACGCCCGATCTCGTCCGATCTCGGAAGCTAAGCAGGGTCGGGCCCGGTTAGTACTTGGATGGGAGACCGCCTGGGAATACCGGGTGCTGTAGGCTTTTGCCCGTCGGGGGGGTGGAGGGCTGAGCATGGTTTTGGTGGGGTGGGTGTGTTGGGAGGGGGGCGGTGGTGCGGGGCAGGGGGGGTGTTTGTTGGCGGGTGGGGGTGGGGGCTGTGGGGCCGTGTCGGGGGGCGGGAGGGGGGTGTCGGGGGCAGGAGAGGGCTGCTGTGGGGCAAAGGGGTGCCTACGGCCATACCACCCTGAGAACGCCTGATCTCGTCCGATCTCGGAAGCTAAGCAGGGTCGGGCCCGGTTAGTACTTGGATGGGAGACCGCCTGGGAATACCGGGTGCTGTAGGCTTTTGCCCGTCGGGGGGGTGGAGGGCTGAGCATGGTTTTGGTGGGGTGGGTGTGTTGGGAGGGGGGCGGTGGTGCGGGGCAGGGGGGGTGTTTGTTGGCGGGTGGGGGTGGGGGCTGTGGGGCCGTGTCGGGGGGCGGGAGGGGGGTGTCGGGGGCAGGAGAGGGCTGCTGTGGGGCAAAGGGGTGCCTACGGCCATACCACCCTGAGAACGCCCGATCTCGTCCGATCTCGGAAGCTAAGCAGGGTCGGGCCCGGTTAGTACTTGGATGGGAGACCGCCTGGGAATACCGGGTGCTGTAGGCTTTTGCCCGTCGGGGGGGTGGAGGGCTGAGCATGGTTTTGGTGGGGTGGGTGTGTTGGGAGGGGGGCGGTGGTGCGGGGCAGGGGGGGTGTTTGTTGGCGGGTGGGGGTGGGGGCTGTGGGGCCGTGTCGGGGGGCGGGAGGGGGGTGTCGGGGGCAGGAGAGGGCTGCTGTGGGGCAAAGGGGTGCCTACGGCCATACCACCCTGAGAACGCCCGATCTCGTCCGAATTCGGAAGCTAAGCAGGGTCGGGCCCGGTTAGTACTTGGATGGGAGACCGCCTGGGAATACCGGGTGCTGTAGGCTTTTGCCCGTCGGGGGGGTGGAGGGCTGAGCATGGTTTTGGTGGGGTGGGTGTGTTGGGAGGGGGGCGGTGGTGCGGGGCAGGGGGGGTGTTTGTTGGCGGGTGGGGGTGGGGGCTGTGGGGCCGTGTCGGGGGGCGGGAGGGGGGTGTCGGGGGCAGGAGAGGGCTGCTGTGGGGCAAAGGGGTGCCTACGGCCATACCACCCTGAGAACGCCTGATCTCGTCCGATCTCGGAAGCTAAGCAGGGTCGGGCCCGGTTAGTACTTGGATGGGAGACCGCCTGGGAATACCGGGTGCTGTAGGCTTTTGCCCGTCGGGGGGGTGGAGGGCTGAGCATGGTTTTGGTGGGGTGGGTGTGTTGGGAGGGGGGCGGTGGTGCGGGGCAGGGGGGGTGTTTGTTGGCGGGTGGGGGTGGGGGCTGTGGGGCCGTGTCGGGGGGCGGGAGGGGGGTGTCGGGGGCAGGAGAGGGCTGCTGTGGGGCAAAGGGGTGCCTACGGCCATACCACCCTGAGAACGCCCGATCTCGTCCGATCTCGGAAGCTAAGCAGGGTCGGGCCCGGTTAGTACTTGGATGGGAGACCGCCTGGGAATACCGGGTGCTGTAGGCTTTTGCCCGTCGGGGGGGTGGAGGGCTGAGCATGGTTTTGGTGGGGTGGGTGTGTTGGGAGGGGGGCGGTGGTGCGGGGCAGGGGGGGTGTTTGTTGGCGGGTGGGGGTGGGGGCTGTGGGGCCGTGTCGGGGGGCGGGAGGGGGGTGTCGGGGGCAGGAGAGGGCTGCTGTGGGGCAAAGGGGTGCCTACGGCCATACCACCCTGAGAACGCCCGATCTCGTCCGAATTCGGAAGCTAAGCAGGGTCGGGCCCGGTTAGTACTTGGATGGGAGACCGCCCGGGAATACCGGGTGCTGTAGGCTTTTGCCCGTCGGGGGGGTGGAGGGCTGAGCATGGTTTTGGTGGGGTGGGTGTGTTGGGAGGGGGGCGGTGGTGCGGGGCAGGGGGGGTGTTTGTTGGCGGGTGGGGGTGGGGGCTGTGGGGCCGTGTCGGGGGGCGGGAGGGGGGTGTCGGGGGCAGGAGAGGGCTGCTGTGGGGCAAAGGGGTGCCTACGGCCATACCACCCTGAGAACGCCCGATCTCGTCCGATCTCGGAAGCTAAGCAGGGTCGGGCCCGGTTAGTACTTGGATGGGAGACCGCCCGGGAATACCGGGTGCTGTAGGCTTTTGCCCGTCGGGGGGGTGGAGGGCTGAGCATGGTTTTGGTGGGGTGGGTGTGTTGGGAGGGGGGCGGTGGTGCGGGGCAGGGGGGGTGTTTGTTGGCGGGTGGGGGTGGGGGCTGTGGGGCCGTGTCGGGGGGCGGGAGGGGGGTGTCGGGGGCAGGAGAGGGCTGCTGTGGGGCAAAGGGGCGCCTACGGCCATACCACCCTGAGAACGCCCGATCTCGTCCGATCTCGGAAGCTAAGCAGGGTCGGGCCCGGTTAGTACTTGGATGGGAGACCGCCTGGGAATACCGGGTGCTGTAGGCTTTTGCCCGTCGGGGGGGTGGAGGGCTGAGCATGGTTTTGGTGGGGTGGGTGTGTTGGGAGGGGGGCGGTGGTGCGGGGCAGGGGGGGTGTTTGTTGGCGGGTGGGGGGTGGGGGCTGTGGGGCCGTGTCGGGGGGGGCGGGAGGGGGGTGTCGGGGGCAGGAGAGGGCTGCTGTGGGGCAAAGGGGTGCCTACGGCCATACCACCCTGAGAACGCCCGATCTCGTCCGATCTCGGAAGCTAAGCAGGGTCGGGCCCGGTTAGTACTTGGATGGGAGACCGCCTGGGAATACCGGGTGCTGTAGGCTTTTGCCCGTCGGGGGGGTGGAGGGCTGAGCATGGTTTTGGTGGGGTGGGTGTGTTGGGAGGGGGGCGGTGGTGCGGGGCAGGGGGGGTGTTTGTTGGCGGGTGGGGGTGGGGGCTGTGGGGCCGTGTCGGGGGGCGGGAGGGGGGTGTCGGGGGCAGGAGAGGGCTGCTGTGGGGCAAAGGGGCGCCTACGGCCATACCACCCTGAGAACGCCCGATCTCGTCCGATCTCGGAAGCTAAGCAGGGTCGGGCCCGGTTAGTACTTGGATGGGAGACCGCCTGGGAATACCGGGTGCTGTAGGCTTTTGCCCGTCGGGGGGGTGGAGGGCTGAGCATGGTTTTGGTGGGGTGGGTGTGTTGGGAGGGGGGATGTGGTGCGGGGCAGGGGGGGTGTTTGTTGGCGGGTGGGGGTGGGGGCTGTGGGGCCGTGTCGGGGGGCGGGAGGGGGGTGTCGGGGGCAGGAGAGGGCTGCTGTGGGGCAAAGGGGCGCCTACGGCCATACCACCCTGAGAACGCCCGATCTCGTCCGATCTCGGAAGCTAAGCAGGGTCGGGCCCGGTTAGTACTTGGATGGGAGACCGCCTGGGAATACCGGGTGCTGTAGGCTTTTGCCCGTCGGGGGGGTGGAGGGCTGAGCATGGTTTTGGTGGGGTGGGTGTGTTGGGAGGGGGGCGGTGGTGCGGGGCAGGGGGGGTGTTTGTTGGCGGGTGGGGGTGGGGGCTGTGGGGCCGTGTCGGGGGGCGGGAGGGGGGTGTCGGGGGCAGGAGAGGGCTGCTGTGGGGCAAAGGGGTGCCTACGGCCATACCACCCTGAGAACGCCCGATCTCGTCCGATCTCGGAAGCTAAGCAGGGTCGGGCCGGTTAGTACTTGGATGGGAGACCGCCTGGGAATACCGGGTGCTGTAGGCTTTTGCCCGTCGGGGGGGTGGAGGGCTGAGCATGGTTTTGGTGGGGTGGGTGTGTTGGGAGGGGGGCGGTGGTGCGGGGCAGGGGGGGTGTTTGTTGGCGGGTGGGGGTGGGGGCTGTGGGGCCGTGTCGGGGGGCGGGAGGGGGGTGTCGGGGGCAGGAGAGGGCTGCTGTGGGGCAAAGGGGTGCCTACGGCCATACCACCCTGAGAACGCCCGATCTCGTCCGATCTCGGAAGCTAAGCAGGGTCGGGCCCGGTTAGTACTTGGATGGGAGACCGCCTGGAATACCGGGTGCTGTAGGCTTTTGCCCGTCGGGGGGGTGGAGGGCTGAGCATGGTTTTGGTGGGGTGGGTGTGTTGGGAGGGGGGCGGTGGTGCGGGGCAGGGGGGGTGTTTGTTGGCGGGTGGGGGGTGGGGGCTGTGGGGCCGTGTCGGGGGGCGGGAGGGGGGTGTTCGGGGGGCAGGAGAGGGCTGCTGTGGGGCAAAGGGTGCCTACGGCCATACCACCCTGAGAACGCCCGATCTCGTCCGATCTCGGAAGCTAAGCAGGGTCGGGCCGTCGGGGCCCGGTTAGTACTTGGATGGGAGACCGCCTGGGAATACCGGGTGCTGTAGGCTTTTGCCCGTCGGGGGGGTGGAGGGCTGAGCATGGTTTTGGTGGGGTGGGTGTGTTGGGAGGGGGGGGCGGTGGTGGCGGGGGCAGGGGGGGGTGTTTGTTGGCGGGTGGGGGGTGGGGGCTGTGGGGCCGTGTCGGGGGGCGGGAGGGGGGTGTCGGGGGCAGGAGAGGGCTGCTGTGGGGCAAAGGGGTGCCTACGGCCATACCACCCTGAGAACGGCCCGATCTCGTCCGATCTCGGAAGCTAAGCAGGGTCGGGGCCCGGTTAGTACTTGGATGGGAGACCGCCTGGGAATACCGGGTGCTGTAGGCTTTTGCCCGTCGGGGGGGTGGAGGGCTGAGCATGGTTTTGGTGGGGTGGGTGTGTTGGGAGGGGGGCGGTGGTGCGGGGCAGGGGGGGGTGTTTTGTTGGCGGGTGGGGGTGGGGGCTGTGGGGCCGTGTCGGGGGGCGGGAGGGGGGGTGTCGGGGGCAGGAGAGGGCTGCTGTGGGGCAAAGGGGCGCCTACGGCCATACCACCCTGAGAACGCCCGATCTCGTCCGATCTCGGAAGCTAAGCAGGGTCGGGGCCCGGTTAGTACTTGGATGGGAGACCGCCTGGGAATACCGGGTGCTGTAGGCTTTTGCCCGTCGGGGGGGGTGGAGGGCTGAGCATGGTTTTGGTGGGGTGGGTGTGTTGGGAGGGGGGCGGTGGTGCGGGGCAGGGGGGGGTGTTTGTTGGCGGGTGGGGGTGGGGGCTGTGGGGGCCGTGTCGGGGGGCGGGGAGGGGGGTGTCGGGGGCAGGAGAGGGCTGCTGTGGGGGCAAAGGGGGCGCCTACGGCCATACCACCCTGAGAACGCCCGATCTCGTCCGATCTCGGAAGCTAAGCAGGGTCGGGCCCGGTTAGTACTTGGATGGGAGACCGCCTGGGAATACCGGGTGCTGTAGGCTTTTGCCCGTCGGGGGGGTGGAGGGCTGAGCATGGTTTTGGTGGGGTGGGTGTGTTGGGAGGGGGGGCGGTGGTGCGGGGCAGGGGGGGTGTTTGTTGGCGGGTGGGGGGTGGGGGCTGTGGGGGCCGTGTCGGGGGGCGGGAGGGGGGTGTCGGGGGCAGGAGAGGGCTGCTGTGGGGCAAAGGGGTGCCTACGGCCATACCACCCTGAGAACGCCCGATCTCGTCCGATCTCGGAAGCTAAGCAGGGTCGGGCCCGGTTAGTACTTGGATGGGAGACCGCCTGGGAATACCGGGTGCTGTAGGCTTTTTGCCCGTCGGGGGGGTGGGAGGGCTGAGCATGGTTTTGGTGGGGGTGGGTGTGTTGGGAGGGGGGCGGTGGTGCGGGGCAGGGGGGGTGTTTGTTGGCGGGTGGGGGTGGGGGGCTGTGGGGCCGTGTCGGGGGGCGGGAGGGGGGTGTCGGGGGCAGGAGAGGGCTGCTGTGGGGCAAAGGGGCGCCTACGGCCATACCACCCTGAGAACGCCCGATCTCGTCCGATCTCGGAAGCTAAGCAGGGTCGGGCCCGGTTAGTACTTGGATGGGAGACCGCCTGGGAATACCGGGTGCTGTAGGCTTTTGCCCGTCGGGGGGGTCGGAGGGCTGAGCATGGTTTTGGTGGGGTGGGTGTGTTGGGAGGGGGGCGGTGGGTGGCGGGGCAGGGGGGGGTGTTTGTTGGCGGGTGGGGGGGTGGGGGCTGTGGGGCCGTGTCGGGGGGCGGGAGGGGGGGTGTCGGGGGCAGGAGAGGGCTGCTGTGGGGCAAAAGGGGTGCCTACGGCCATACCACCCTGAGAAACGGCCCGATCTCGTCCGATCTCGGAAGCTAAGCAGGGTCGGGCCCGGTTAGTACTTGGATGGGAGGACCGCCTGGGGAATACCGGGTGCTGTAGGCTTTTGCCCGTCGGGGGGGCGGTGGTGCGGGGCAGGGGGGGTGTTTGTTGGCGGGTGGGGGTGGGGGCTGTGGGGCCGTGTCGGGG
>NW_027415584.1:0-17997 GCF_964106895.1 Numenius arquata
GTGCCCGCAGAGGTCTGAAGGGGCCCGTACTGTGCCGTAAGGATCCATAGGGTTCCGTAGAGCTTCGTAGGTTCCCTAGAGGCCTCTGGAGTACCGCAGGAGCCAGTAGTGTTCTGTAGGGGCCCGTAGGGTTCCTTCCATAGGAGCTGGCAGTGTTCCGTAGGGTCCTCTAGGGTTGAGTAAGTGCCCGCAGGAGTCTGTAGGAATCCGTGGGATTCTGTAAGGTTCTGGAGGGTTCTGCAGGGTTCCGTAGGGGCCCGTAGAGTTCCGTAGTGGCTGGTAAAGTTCCCTAGGGCCCTGTACCGTTCCGTAACTGCCTGCAATGTTCTTTAGGCTTCCGTAGGGGCTGGTAGGGTTCCATAAAGTTCCGTGGGTTCCTGCAGAGTTCTGCAAGTGCCCGCAAGGGCCTGTAGGGGCCCACAGTGTTTCTGCCAGGTTCCGTAGAGTTCCGTAGGGGCCATATTTTTCTGTAGTGGCTGGTAGTATTCTGTAGGGGTCTGTAGGGTTCCGTAGGCGCCTGCAGTGTTCTGTAGGAGCCCATAGGGTTTTAGTGAGGTTCCGTTGTGTTGCTAAGGGTCTTGTAGAGTGCTGTCGGGTCCTGGAGTATTCTGTAGGGTTCCAGAGGGGCTCGTAGGGTTCCGTCGAAATCTATAGGGTTCCCTAGGGGCCCATAGAGTCCCGTAGATTGCCGTAGGGACCTGTAGGGTTGTGTAAGTGCTCGCAGGGGTTGGTAGGAGCTTGTAGGGTTCCATAAGTTTCCAGAGGGTTGTGTAGGGTTCCGTAGGGGCCTGTGGTGTTCCCTAGGGGCCTGTAGAGTCTCGTACAGTTCCGTAGGGTCCTGTAGGTTTCCATTAAGCGCCCGCAGAGGTCTGAAGGGGCCCATACTGTTCCGTAAGGATCCATAGGGTTCCGTAGAGCTTCGTAGGTTCCCTAGAGGCCTGTGGAGTACCGCAGGAGCCAGTAGTGTTCCGTAGGGTCCTCTAGGGTTGAGTAAGTGCCCGCAGGAGTCTGTAGGAATCCGTGGGATTCTGTAAGGTTCTGGAGGGTTCTGCAGGGTTCTGTAGGGGCCCGTAGAGTTCCGTAGTGGCTGGTAAAGTTCCGTAGGGCCCTGTGGGGTTCTTTATGGACCTGTAGGGTTCCATAGGGACCTGCAGAGTTCTGTAAGTGCCCGTAGGTGTCTGTACGGGTCTGTAGGGTTCCGTAGGCACCTACAGTGTTCTGTAGGAGCCCATAGGGTTTTAGTGAGGTTACGTTGTGTTGCTAAGGGTCTTGTAGAGTGCTGTCGGGTCCTGGAGTATTCTGTAGGGTTCCAGAGGGCCTTGTAGGGTTCCGTCGAAATCTGAAGGGTTCCCTAGGGGCCCGTAGAGTCCCATAGATTTCCGTAGGGGCCTGTAGGGTTGTTTAAGTGCCCGCAGAAGTCTGTAGGAGTCTGTGGGATTCTGTCAGATTCCGGAGGGTTCTGCAGGGTTCCGTAGGGACCCGTGGAGTTGCATAGTGGCTGGTAAAGTTCCGTAGGGCCCTGTGGGGTTCTGTATGGACCTGTAGGGTTCCGTAGGGGCCTGCAGTGTTCTGTAAGTGCCCGTAGGTGTCTGTACGGGTCTGTAGGGTTCCGTAGGCACCTGCAGTGTTCTGTAGGAGCCCATAGGGTTTTAGTGAGGTTCCGTTGTGTTGCTAAGGGTCTTGTAGAGTGCTGTCGGGTCCTGGAGTATTCTGTAGGGTTCCAGAGGGGCTCGTAGGGTTCCATCGAAATCTATAGGGTTCCCTAGGGGCCCATAGAGTCCCGTAGATTGCCTTAGGGACCTGTAGGGTTGTGTAAGTGCCCGCAGGGGTTGGTAGGAGCTTGTAGGGTGCCATAAGTTTCCAGAGGGTTGTGTAGGGTTCCGTAGGGGCCTGTGGTGTTCCCTAGGGGCCTGTAGAGTCTCTTACGGTTCCGTAGGGGCCTGTGGTGTACCCTAGGGGCCTGTAGAGTCTCGTACGGTTCCGTAGGGGCCTGTGGTGTTCCCTAGGGGCCTGTAGAGTCTCGTACAGTTCCGTAGGGTCCTGTAGGTTTCCATAAGTGCCCGCAGAGGTCTGAAGGGGCCCGTACTGTGCCGTAAGGATCCATAGGGTTCCGTAGAGCTTCGTAGGTTCCCTAGAGGCCTCTGGAGTACCGCAGGAGCCAGTAGTGTTCTGTAGGGGCCCGTAGGGTTCCTTCCATAGGAGCTGGCAGTGTTCCGTAGGGTCCTCTAGGGTTGAGTAAGTGCCCGCAGGAGTCTGTAGGAATCCGTGGGATTCTGTAAGGTTCTGGAGGGTTCTGCAGGGTTCCGTAGGGGCCCGTAGAGTTCCGTAGTGGCTGGTAAAGTTCCCTAGGGCCCTGTACCGTTCCGTAACTGCCTGCAATGTTCTTTAGGCTTCCGTAGGGGCTGGTAGGGTTCCATAAAGTTCCGTGGGTTCCTGCAGAGTTCTGCAAGTGCCCGCAAGGGCCTGTAGGGGCCCACAGTGTTTCTGCCAGGTTCCGTAGAGTTCCGGAGGGGCCATATTTTTCTGTAGTGGCTGGTAGTATTCTGTAGGGGTCTGTAGGTTTCCGTAGGCACCTACAGTGTTCTGTAGGAGCCCATAGGGTTTTAGTGAGGTTCCGTTGTGTTGCTAAGGGTCTTGTAGAGTGCTGTCGGGTCCTGGAGTATTCTGTAGGGTTCCAGAGGGGCTGGTAGGGTTCCGTCGAAATCTGTAGGGTTCCCTAGGGGCCCATAGAGTCCCGTAGATTGCCGTAGGGACCTGTAGGGTTGTGTAAGTGCTCGCAGGGGTTGGTAGGAGCTTGTAGGGTTCCATAAGTTTCCAGAGGGTTGTGTGGGGTTCCGTAGGGGCCTGTGGTGTTCCCTAGGGGCCTGTAGAGTCTCGTACAGTTCCGTAGGGTCCTGTAGGTTTCCATAAGCGCCCGCAGAGGTCTGAATGGGCCCGTACTGTTCCGTGAGGATCCATAGGGCTCCGTAGAGCTTCGTAGGTTCCCTAGAGGCCTGTGGAGTACCGCAGGAGCCAGTAGTGTTCTGTAGGGGCCCGTAGGGTTCCTTCAATAGGGGCTGGCAGTGTTCCGTAGGGGCCTGTACGGTTGTGTAAGTGCCCGCAGAAGTCTGTAGGAGTCTGTGGGATTCTGTAAGGTTCTGGAGGGTTCTGCAGGGTTCCGTAGGGACCAGTAGAGTTCCGTAGTGGCTGGTAAAGTTCCGTAGGTCCCTGTGGGGTTCTTTATGGACCTGTAGGGTTCCGTAGGGGCCTGCAGTGTTCTGTAAGTGCCCGTAGGTGTCTGTACGGGTCTGTAGGGTTCCGTAGGCACCTACAGTGTTCTGTAGGAGCCCATAGGGTTTTAGTGAGGTTCCGTTGTGTTGCTAAGGGTCTTGTAGAGTGCTGTCGGGTCCTGGAGTATTCTGTAGGGTTCCAGAGGGGCTGGTAGGGTTCCGTCGAAATCTGTAGGGTTCCCTAGGGGCCCATAGAGTCCCGTAGATTGCCGTAGCGACCTGTAGGGTTGTGTAAGTGCTCGCAGGGGTTGGTAGGAGCTTGTAGGGTTCCATAAGTTTCCGGAGGGTTGTGTAGGGTTCCGTAGGGGCCTGTGGTGTTCCCTAGGGGCCTGTAGAGTCTCGTACGGTTCCGTAGGGTCCTGTAGGTTTCCATAAGCGCCCGCAGAGGTCTGAAGGGGCCCGTACTGTTCCGTAAGGATCCATAGGGTTCCGTAGAGCTTCGTAGGTTCCCTAGAGGCCTCTGGAGTACCGCAGGAGCCAGTAGTGTTCCGTAGGGTCCTCTAGGGTTGAGTAAGTGCCCGCAGGAGTCTGTAGGGTTCCGTAGGGGTCTGTAGGGTTCTGGAGGGTTCCGTAGGGGCCCCTAGAGTTCTGTAGTGGCTGGTAAAGTTCCCTAGGGCCCTGTACCGTTCCGTAACTGCCTGCAATGGTCTTTAGGCTTCCGTAAGGGCTGGTAGGGTTCCATAAAGTTCCGTGGGTTCCTGCAGAGTTCTGCAAGTGCCCGCAAGGGCCTGTAGGGGCCCACAGTGTTTCTGCCAGGTTCCGTAGAGTTCCGTAGGGGCCATATTTTTCTGTAGTGGCTGGTAGTATTCTGTAGGGGTCTGTAGGTTTCCGTAGGCACCTACAGTGTTCTGTAGGAGCTCATAGGGTTTTAGTGAGGTTCCGTTGTGTTGCTAAGGGTCTTGTAGAGTGCTGTCGGGTCCTGGAGTATTCTGTAGGGTTCCAGAGGGGCTCGTAGGGTTCCATCGAAATCTATAGGGTTCCCTAGGGGCCCATAGAGTCCCGTAGATTGCCTTAGGGACCTGTAGGGTTGTGTAAGTGCTCGCAGGGGTTGGTAGGAGCTTGTAGGGTTCCATAAGTTTCCAGAGGCTTGTGTAGGGTTCCGTAGGGGCCTGTGGTGTTCCCTAGGGGCCTGTAGAGTCTCGTACAGTTCCGTAGGGTCCTGTAGGTTTCCATAAGCGCCCGCAGAGGTCTGAAGGGGCCCATACTGTTCCGTAAGGATCCATAGGGTTCCGTAGAGCTTCGTAGGTTCCCTAGAGGCCTGTGGAGTACCGCAGGAGCCAGTAGTGTTCCGTAGGGTCCTCTAGGGTTGAGTAAGTGCCCGCAGGAGTCTGTAGGAATCCGTGGGATTCTGTAAGGTTCTGGAGGGTTCTGCAGGGTTCTGTAGGGGCCCGTAGAGTTCCGTAGTGGCTGGTAAAGTTCCGTAGGGCCCTGTGGGGTTCTTTATGGACCTGTAGGGTTCCATAGGGACCTGCAGAGTTCTGTAAGTGCCCGTAGGTGTCTGTACGGGTGTGTAGGGTTCCGTAGGCACCTACAGTGTTCTGTAGGAGCCCATAGGGTTTTAGTGAGGTTCCGTTGTGTTGCTAAGGGTCTTGTAGAGTGCTGTCGGGTCCTGGAGTATTCTGTAGGGTTCCAGAGGGCCTTGTAGGGTTCCGTCGAAATCTGAAGGGTTCCCTAGGGGCCCGTAGAGTCCCATAGATTTCCGTAGGGGCCTGTAGGGTTGTTTAAGTGCCCGCAGAAGTCTGTAGGAGTCTGTGGGATTCTGTCAGATTCCGGAGGGTTCTGCAGGGTTCCGTAGGGACCCGTGGAGTTGCATAGTGGCTGGTAAAGTTCCGTAGGGCCCTGTGGGGTTCTGTATGGACCTGTAGGGTTCCGTAGGGGCCTGCAGTGTTCTGTAAGTGCCCGTAGGTGTCTGTACGGGTCTGTAGGGTTCCGTAGGCACCTGCAGTGTTCTGTAGGAGCCCATAGGGTTTTAGTGAGGTTCCGTTGTGTTGCTAAGGGTCTTGTAGAGTGCTGTCGGGTCCTGGAGTATTCTGTAGGGTTCCAGAGGGGCTCGTAGGGTTCCATCGAAATCTATAGGGTTCCCTAGGGGCCCATAGAGTCCCGTAGATTGCCTTAGGGACCTGTAGGGTTGTGTAAGTGCCCGCAGGGGTTGGTAGGAGCTTGTAGGGTGCCATAAGTTTCCAGAGGGTTGTGTAGGGTTCCGTAGGGGCCTGTGGTGTTCCCTAGGGGCCTGTAGAGTCTCTTACGGTTCCGTAGGGGCCTGTGGTGTACCCTAGGGGCCTGTAGAGTCTCGTACGGTTCCGTAGGGGCCTGTGGTGTTCCCTAGGGGCCTGTAGAGTCTCGTACAGTTCCGTAGGGTCCTGTAGGTTTCCATAAGTGCCCGCAGAGGTCTGAAGGGGCCCGTACTGTGCCGTAAGGATCCATAGGGTTCCGTAGAGCTTCGTAGGTTCCCTAGAGGCCTCTGGAGTACCGCAGGAGCCAGTAGTGTTCTGTAGGGGCCCGTAGGGTTCCTTCCATAGGAGCTGGCAGTGTTCCGTAGGGTCCTCTAGGGTTGAGTAAGTGCCCGCAGGAGTCTGTAGGAATCCGTGGGATTCTGTAAGGTTCTGGAGGGTTCTGCAGGGTTCCGTAGGGGCCCGTAGAGTTCCGTAGTAGCTGGTAAAGTTCCCTAGGGCCCTGTACCGTTCCGTAACTGCCTGCAATGGTCTTTAGGCTTCCGTAGGGGCTGGTAGGGTTCCATAAAGTTCCGTGGGTTCCTGCAGAGTTCTGCAAGTGCCCGCAAGGGCCTGTAGGGGCCCAAAGTGTTTCTGCCAGGTTCCGTAGAGTACTGTAGGGGCCATATTTTTCTGTAGTGGTGGTAGTATTCTGTAGGGGTCTGTAGGGTTCCGTAGGCGCCTGCAGTGTTCTGTAGGAGCCCATAGGGTTTTAGTGAGGTTCCGTTGTGTTGCTAAGGGTCTTGTAGAGTGCTGTCGGGTCCTGGAGTATTCTGTAGGGTTCCAGAGGGGCTGGTAGGGTTCCGTCGAAATCTGTAGGGTTCCCTAGGGGCCCATAGAGTCCCGTAGATTGCCTTAGGGACCTGTAGGGTTGTGTAAGTGCTCGCAGGGGTTGGTAGGAGCTTGTAGGGTTCCATAAGTTTCCAGAGGGTTGTGTAGGGTTCCGTAGGGGCCTGTGGTGTTCCGTAGGGGCCTGTAGAGTCTCGTACAGTTCCGTAGGGTCCTGTAGGTTTCCATAAGCGCCCGCAGAGGTCTGAAGGGGCCCATACTGTTCCGTAAGGATCCATAGGGTTCCGTAGAGCTTCGTAGGTTCCCTAGAGGCCTGTGGAGTACCGCAGGAGCCAGTAGTGTTCCGTAGGGTCCTCTAGGGTTGAGTAAGTGCCCGCAGGAGTCTGTAGGAATCCGTGGGATTCTGTAAGGTTCTGGAGGGTTCTGCAGGGTTCTGTAGGGGCCCGTAGAGTTCCGTAGTGGCTGGTAAAGTTCCGTAGGGCCCTGTGGGGTTCTTTATGGACCTGTAGGGTTCCATAGGGACCTGCAGAGTTCTGTAAGTGCCCGTAGGTGTCTGTACGGGTGTGTAGGGTTCCGTAGGCACCTACAGTGTTCTGTAGGAGCCCATAGGGTTTTAGTGAGGTTACGTTGTGTTGCTAAGGGTCTTGTAGAGTGCTGTCGGGTCCTCGAGTATTCTGTAGGGTTCCAGAGGGCCTTGTAGGGTTCCGTCGAAATCTGAAGGGTTCCCTAGGGGCCCGTAGAGTCCCATAGATTTCCGTAGGGGCCTGTAGGGTTGTTTAAGTGCCCGCAGAAGTCTGTAGGAGTCTGTGGGATTCTGTCAGATTCCGGAGGGTTCTGCAGGGTTCCGTAGGGACCCGTGGAGTTGCATAGTGGCTGGTAAAGTTCCGTAGGGCCCTGTGGGGTTCTGTATGGACCTGTAGGGTTCCGTAGGGGCCTGCAGTGTTCTGTAAGTGCCCGTAGGTGTCTGTACGGGTCTGTAGGGTTCCGTAGGCACCTGCAGTGTTCTGTAGGAGCCCATAGGGTTTTAGTGAGGTTCCGTTGTGTTGCTAAGGGTCTTGTAGAGTGCTGTCGGGTCCTGGAGTATTCTGTAGGGTTCCAGAGGGGCTCGTAGGGTTCCATCGAAATCTATAGGGTTCCCTAGGGGCCCATAGAGTCCCGTAGATTGCCTTAGGGACCTGTAGGGTTGTGTAAGTGCCCGCAGGGGTTGGTAGGAGCTTGTAGGGTGCCATAAGTTTCCAGAGGGTTGTGTAGGGTTCCGTAGGGGCCTGTGGTGTTCCCTAGGGGCCTGTAGAGTCTCTTACGGTTCCGTAGGGGCCTGTGGTGTACCCTAGGGGCCTGTAGAGTCTCGTACGGTTCCGTAGGGGCCTGTGGTGTTCCCTAGGGGCCTGTAGAGTCTCGTACAGTTCCGTAGGGTCCTGTAGGTTTCCATAAGTGCCCGCAGAGGTCTGAAGGGGCCCGTACTGTGCCGTAAGGATCCATAGGGTTCCGTAGAGCTTCGTAGGTTCCCTAGAGGCCTCTGGAGTACCGCAGGAGCCAGTAGTGTTCTGTAGGGGCCCGTAGGGTTCCTTCCATAGGAGCTGGCAGTGTTCCGTAGGGTCCTCTAGGGTTGAGTAAGTGCCCGCAGGAGTCTGTAGGAATCCGTGGGATTCTGTAAGGTTCTGGAGGGTTCTGCAGGGTTCCGTAGGGGCCCGTAGAGTTCCGTAGTGGCTGGTAAAGTTCCCTAGGGCCCTGTACCGTTCCGTAACTGCCTGCAATGTTCTTTAGGCTTCCGTAGGGGCTGGTAGGGTTCCATAAAGTTCCGTGGGTTCCTGCAGAGTTCTGCAAGTGCCCGCAAGGGCCTGTAGGGGCCCACAGTGTTTCTGCCAGGTTCCGTAGAGTTCCGGAGGGGCCATATTTTTCTGTAGTGGCTGGTAGTATTCTGTAGGGGTCTGTAGGGTTCCGTAGGCGCCTGCAGTGTTCTGTAGGAGCCCATAGGGTTTTAGTGAGGTTCCGTTGTGTTGCTAAGGGTCTTGTAGAGTGCTGTCGGGTCCTGGAGTATTCTGTAGGGTTCCAGAGGGGCTCGTAGGGTTCCGTCGAAATCTATAGGGTTCCCTAGGGGCCCATAGAGTCCCGTAGATTGCCGTAGGGACCTGTAGGGTTGTGTAAGTGCTCGCAGGGGTTGGTAGGAGCTTGTAGGGTTCCATAAGTTTCCAGAGGGTTGTGTAGGGTTCCGTAGGGGCCTGTGGTGTTCCCTAGGGGCCTGTAGAGTCTCGTACAGTTCCGTAGGGTCCTGTAGGTTTCCATAAGCGCCCGCAGAGGTCTGAAGGGGCCCATACTGTTCCGTAAGGATCCATAGGGTTCCGTAGAGCTTCGTAGGTTCCCTAGAGGCCTGTGGAGTACCGCAGGAGCCAGTAGTGTTCCGTAGGGTCCTCTAGGGTTGAGTAAGTGCCCGCAGGAGTCTGTAGGAATCCGTGGGATTCTGTAAGGTTCTGGAGGGTTCTGCAGGGTTCTGTAGGGGCCCGTAGAGTTCCGTAGTGGCTGGTAAAGTTCCGTAGGGCCCTGTGGGGTTCTTTATGGACCTGTAGGGTTCCATAGGGACCTGCAGAGTTCTGTAAGTGCCCGTAGGTGTCTGTACGGGTCTGTAGGGTTCCGTAGGCACCTACAGTGTTCTGTAGGAGCCCATAGGGTTTTAGTGAGGTTACGTTGTGTTGCTAAGGGTCTTGTAGAGTGCTGTCGGGTCCTGGAGTATTCTGTAGGGTTCCAGAGGGCCTTGTAGGGTTCCGTCGAAATCTGAAGGGTTCCCTAGGGGCCCGTAGAGTCCCATAGATTTCCGTAGGGGCCTGTAGGGTTGTTTAAGTGCCCGCAGAAGTCTGTAGGAGTCTGTGGGATTCTGTCAGATTCCGGAGGGTTCTGCAGGGTTCCGTAGGGACCCGTGGAGTTGCATAGTGGCTGGTAAAGTTCCGTAGGGCCCTGTGGGGTTCTGTATGGACCTGTAGGGTTCCGTAGGGGCCTGCAGTGTTCTGTAAGTGCCCGTAGGTGTCTGTACGGGTCTGTAGGGTTCCGTAGGCACCTGCAGTGTTCTGTAGGAGCCCATAGGGTTTTAGTGAGGTTCCGTTGTGTTGCTAAGGGTCTTGTAGAGTGCTGTCGGGTCCTGGAGTATTCTGTAGGGTTCCAGAGGGGCTGGTAGGGTTCCATCGAAATCTATAGGGTTCCCTAGGGGCCCATAGAGTCCCGTAGATTGCCTTAGGGACCTGTAGGGTTGTGTAAGTGCCCGCAGGGGTTGGTAGGAGCTTGTAGGGTGCCATAAGTTTCCAGAGGGTTGTGTAGGGTTCCGTAGGGGCCTGTGGTGTTCCCTAGGGGCCTGTAGAGTCTCTTACGGTTCCGTAGGGGCCTGTGGTGTACCCTAGGGGCCTGTAGAGTCTCGTACGGTTCCGTAGGGGCCTGTGGTGTTCCCTAGGGGCCTGTAGAGTCTCGTACAGTTCCGTAGGGTCCTGTAGGTTTCCATAAGTGCCCGCAGAGGTCTGAAGGGGCCCGTACTGTGCCGTAAGGATCCATAGGGTTCCGTAGAGCTTCGTAGGTTCCCTAGAGGCCTCTGGAGTACCGCAGGAGCCAGTAGTGTTCTGTAGGGGCCCGTAGGGTTCCTTCCATAGGAGCTGGCAGTGTTCCGTAGGGTCCTCTAGGGTTGAGTAAGTGCCCGCAGGAGTCTGTAGGAATCCGTGGGATTCTGTAAGGTTCTGGAGGGTTCTGCAGGGTTCCGTAGGGGCCCGTAGAGTTCCGTAGTAGCTGGTAAAGTTCCCTAGGGCCCTGTACCGTTCCGTAACTGCCTGCAATGGTCTTTAGGCTTCCGTAGGGGCTGGTAGGGTTCCATAAAGTTCCGTGGGTTCCTGCAGAGTTCTGCAAGTGCCCGCAAGGGCCTGTAG
This sequence comes from Numenius arquata, assembly GCF_964106895.1. NCBI lineage: Eukaryota > Metazoa > Chordata > Aves > Charadriiformes > Scolopacidae > Numenius > Numenius arquata. Next base: position 10,168 of record NW_027415584.1, read on the forward strand.
GGGCCCAAAGTGTTTCTGCCAGGTTCCGTAGAGTACTGTAGGGGCCATATTTTTCTGTAGTGGTGGTAGTATTCTGTAGGGGTCTGTAGGGTTCCGTAGGCGCCTGCAGTGTTCTGTAGGAGCCCATAGGGTTTTAGTGAGGTTCCGTTGTGTTGCTAAGGGTCTTGTAGAGTGCTGTCGGGTCCTGGAGTATTCTGTAGGGTTCCAGAGGGGCTGGTAGGGTTCCGTCGAAATCTGTAGGGTTCCCTAGGGGCCCATAGAGTCCCGTAGATTGCCTTAGGGACCTGTAGGGTTGTGTAAGTGCTCGCAGGGGTTGGTAGGAGCTTGTAGGGTTCCATAAGTTTCCAGAGGGTTGTGTAGGGTTCCGTAGGGGCCTGTGGTGTTCCGTAGGGGCCTGTAGAGTCTCGTACAGTTCCGTAGGGTCCTGTAGGTTTCCATAAGCGCCCGCAGAGGTCTGAAGGGGCCCATACTGTTCCGTAAGGATCCATAGGGTTCCGTAGAGCTTCGTAGGTTCCCTAGAGGCCTGTGGAGTACCGCAGGAGCCAGTAGTGTTCCGTAGGGTCCTCTAGGGTTGAGTAAGTGCCCGCAGGAGTCTGTAGGAATCCGTGGGATTCTGTAAGGTTCTGGAGGGTTCTGCAGGGTTCTGTAGGGGCCCGTAGAGTTCCGTAGTGGCTGGTAAAGTTCCGTAGGGCCCTGTGGGGTTCTTTATGGACCTGTAGGGTTCCATAGGGACCTGCAGAGTTCTGTAAGTGCCCGTAGGTGTCTGTACGGGTGTGTAGGGTTCCGTAGGCACCTACAGTGTTCTGTAGGAGCCCATAGGGTTTTAGTGAGGTTACGTTGTGTTGCTAAGGGTCTTGTAGAGTGCTGTCGGGTCCTCGAGTATTCTGTAGGGTTCCAGAGGGCCTTGTAGGGTTCCGTCGAAATCTGAAGGGTTCCCTAGGGGCCCGTAGAGTCCCATAGATTTCCGTAGGGGCCTGTAGGGTTGTTTAAGTGCCCGCAGAAGTCTGTAGGAGTCTGTGGGATTCTGTCAGATTCCGGAGGGTTCTGCAGGGTTCCGTAGGGACCCGTGGAGTTGCATAGTGGCTGGTAAAGTTCCGTAGGGCCCTGTGGGGTTCTGTATGGACCTGTAGGGTTCCGTAGGGGCCTGCAGTGTTCTGTAAGTGCCCGTAGGTGTCTGTACGGGTCTGTAGGGTTCCGTAGGCACCTGCAGTGTTCTGTAGGAGCCCATAGGGTTTTAGTGAGGTTCCGTTGTGTTGCTAAGGGTCTTGTAGAGTGCTGTCGGGTCCTGGAGTATTCTGTAGGGTTCCAGAGGGGCTCGTAGGGTTCCATCGAAATCTATAGGGTTCCCTAGGGGCCCATAGAGTCCCGTAGATTGCCTTAGGGACCTGTAGGGTTGTGTAAGTGCCCGCAGGGGTTGGTAGGAGCTTGTAGGGTGCCATAAGTTTCCAGAGGGTTGTGTAGGGTTCCGTAGGGGCCTGTGGTGTTCCCTAGGGGCCTGTAGAGTCTCTTACGGTTCCGTAGGGGCCTGTGGTGTACCCTAGGGGCCTGTAGAGTCTCGTACGGTTCCGTAGGGGCCTGTGGTGTTCCCTAGGGGCCTGTAGAGTCTCGTACAGTTCCGTAGGGTCCTGTAGGTTTCCATAAGTGCCCGCAGAGGTCTGAAGGGGCCCGTACTGTGCCGTAAGGATCCATAGGGTTCCGTAGAGCTTCGTAGGTTCCCTAGAGGCCTCTGGAGTACCGCAGGAGCCAGTAGTGTTCTGTAGGGGCCCGTAGGGTTCCTTCCATAGGAGCTGGCAGTGTTCCGTAGGGTCCTCTAGGGTTGAGTAAGTGCCCGCAGGAGTCTGTAGGAATCCGTGGGATTCTGTAAGGTTCTGGAGGGTTCTGCAGGGTTCCGTAGGGGCCCGTAGAGTTCCGTAGTGGCTGGTAAAGTTCCCTAGGGCCCTGTACCGTTCCGTAACTGCCTGCAATGTTCTTTAGGCTTCCGTAGGGGCTGGTAGGGTTCCATAAAGTTCCGTGGGTTCCTGCAGAGTTCTGCAAGTGCCCGCAAGGGCCTGTAGGGGCCCACAGTGTTTCTGCCAGGTTCCGTAGAGTTCCGGAGGGGCCATATTTTTCTGTAGTGGCTGGTAGTATTCTGTAGGGGTCTGTAGGGTTCCGTAGGCGCCTGCAGTGTTCTGTAGGAGCCCATAGGGTTTTAGTGAGGTTCCGTTGTGTTGCTAAGGGTCTTGTAGAGTGCTGTCGGGTCCTGGAGTATTCTGTAGGGTTCCAGAGGGGCTCGTAGGGTTCCGTCGAAATCTATAGGGTTCCCTAGGGGCCCATAGAGTCCCGTAGATTGCCGTAGGGACCTGTAGGGTTGTGTAAGTGCTCGCAGGGGTTGGTAGGAGCTTGTAGGGTTCCATAAGTTTCCAGAGGGTTGTGTAGGGTTCCGTAGGGGCCTGTGGTGTTCCCTAGGGGCCTGTAGAGTCTCGTACAGTTCCGTAGGGTCCTGTAGGTTTCCATAAGCGCCCGCAGAGGTCTGAAGGGGCCCATACTGTTCCGTAAGGATCCATAGGGTTCCGTAGAGCTTCGTAGGTTCCCTAGAGGCCTGTGGAGTACCGCAGGAGCCAGTAGTGTTCCGTAGGGTCCTCTAGGGTTGAGTAAGTGCCCGCAGGAGTCTGTAGGAATCCGTGGGATTCTGTAAGGTTCTGGAGGGTTCTGCAGGGTTCTGTAGGGGCCCGTAGAGTTCCGTAGTGGCTGGTAAAGTTCCGTAGGGCCCTGTGGGGTTCTTTATGGACCTGTAGGGTTCCATAGGGACCTGCAGAGTTCTGTAAGTGCCCGTAGGTGTCTGTACGGGTCTGTAGGGTTCCGTAGGCACCTACAGTGTTCTGTAGGAGCCCATAGGGTTTTAGTGAGGTTACGTTGTGTTGCTAAGGGTCTTGTAGAGTGCTGTCGGGTCCTGGAGTATTCTGTAGGGTTCCAGAGGGCCTTGTAGGGTTCCGTCGAAATCTGAAGGGTTCCCTAGGGGCCCGTAGAGTCCCATAGATTTCCGTAGGGGCCTGTAGGGTTGTTTAAGTGCCCGCAGAAGTCTGTAGGAGTCTGTGGGATTCTGTCAGATTCCGGAGGGTTCTGCAGGGTTCCGTAGGGACCCGTGGAGTTGCATAGTGGCTGGTAAAGTTCCGTAGGGCCCTGTGGGGTTCTGTATGGACCTGTAGGGTTCCGTAGGGGCCTGCAGTGTTCTGTAAGTGCCCGTAGGTGTCTGTACGGGTCTGTAGGGTTCCGTAGGCACCTGCAGTGTTCTGTAGGAGCCCATAGGGTTTTAGTGAGGTTCCGTTGTGTTGCTAAGGGTCTTGTAGAGTGCTGTCGGGTCCTGGAGTATTCTGTAGGGTTCCAGAGGGGCTCGTAGGGTTCCATCGAAATCTATAGGGTTCCCTAGGGGCCCATAGAGTCCCGTAGATTGCCTTAGGGACCTGTAGGGTTGTGTAAGTGCCCGCAGGGGTTGGTAGGAGCTTGTAGGGTGCCATAAGTTTCCAGAGGGTTGTGTAGGGTTCCGTAGGGGCCTGTGGTGTTCCCTAGGGGCCTGTAGAGTCTCTTACGGTTCCGTAGGGGCCTGTGGTGTACCCTAGGGGCCTGTAGAGTCTCGTACGGTTCCGTAGGGGCCTGTGGTGTTCCCTAGGGGCCTGTAGAGTCTCGTACAGTTCCGTAGGGTCCTGTAGGTTTCCATAAGTGCCCGCAGAGGTCTGAAGGGGCCCGTACTGTGCCGTAAGGATCCATAGGGTTCCGTAGAGCTTCGTAGGTTCCCTAGAGGCCTCTGGAGTACCGCAGGAGCCAGTAGTGTTCTGTAGGGGCCCGTAGGGTTCCTTCCATAGGAGCTGGCAGTGTTCCGTAGGGTCCTCTAGGGTTGAGTAAGTGCCCGCAGGAGTCTGTAGGAATCCGTGGGATTCTGTAAGGTTCTGGAGGGTTCTGCAGGGTTCCGTAGGGGCCCGTAGAGTTCCGTAGTGGCTGGTAAAGTTCCCTAGGGCCCTGTACCGTTCCGTAACTGCCTGCAATGTTCTTTAGGCTTCCGTAGGGGCTGGTAGGGTTCCATAAAGTTCCGTGGGTTCCTGCAGAGTTCTGCAAGTGCCCGCAAGGGCCTGTAGGGGCCCACAGTGTTTCTGCCAGGTTCCGTAGAGTTCCGTAGGGGCCATATTTTTCTGTAGTGGCTGGTAGTATTCTGTAGGGGTCTGTAGGTTTCCGTAGGCACCTACAGTGTTCTGTAGGAGCCCATAGGGTTTTAGTGAGGTTCCGTTGTGTTGCTAAGGGTCTTGTAGAGTGCTGTCGGGTCCTGGAGTATTCTGTAGGGTTCCAGAGGGGCTGGTAGGGTTCCGTCGAAATCTGTAGGGTTCCCTAGGGGCCCATAGAGTCCCGTAGATTGCCGTAGGGACCTGTAGGGTTGTGTAAGTGCTCGCAGGGGTTGGTAGGAGCTTGTAGGGTTCCATAAGTTTCCAGAGGGTTGTGTGGGGTTCCGTAGGGGCCTGTGGTGTTCCCTAGGGGCCTGTAGAGTCTCGTACAGTTCTGTAGGGTCCTGTAGGTTTCCATAAGCGCCCGCAGAGGTCTGAATGGGCCCGTACTGTTCCGTGAGGATCCATAGGGCTCCGTAGAGCTTCGTAGGTTCCCTAGAGGCCTGTGGAGTACCGCAGGAGCCAGTAGTGTTCTGTAGGGGCCCGTAGGGTTCCTTCAATAGGGGCTGGCAGTGTTCCGTAGGGGCCTGTACGGTTGTGTAAGTGCCCGCAGAAGTCTGTAGGAGTCTGTGGGATTCTGTAAGGTTCTGGAGGGTTCTGCAGGGTTCCGTAGGGACCAGTAGAGTTCCGTAGTGGCTGGTAAAGTTCCGTAGGTCCCTGTGGGGTTCTTTATGGACCTGTAGGGTTCCGTAGGGGCCTGCAGTGTTCTGTAAGTGCCCGTAGGTGTCTGTACGGGTCTGTAGGGTTCCGTAGGCACCTACAGTGTTCTGTAGGAGCCCATAGGGTTTTAGTGAGGTTCCGTTGTGTTGCTAAGGGTCTTGTAGAGTGCTGTCGGGTCCTGGAGTATTCTGTAGGGTTCCAGAGGGGCTGGTAGGGTTCCGTCGAAATCTGAAGGGTTCCCTAGGGGCCCATAGAGTCCCGTAGATTTCCGTAGGGGCCTGTAGGGTTGTGTAAGTGCCCGCAGGGGTTGGTAGGAGCTTGTAGGGTGCCATATGTTTCCGGAGGGTTGTGTAGGGTTCCGTAGGGGCCTGTGGTGTTCCCTAGGGGCCTGTAGAGTCTCGTACAGTTCCGTAGGGTCCTGTAGGTTTCCATAAGCGCCCGCAGAGGTCTGAAGGGGCCCATACTGTTCCGTAAGGATCCATAGGGTTCCGTAGAGCTTCGTAGGTTCCCTAGAGGCCTGTGGAGTACCGCAGGAGCCAGTAGTGTTCCGTAGGGTCCTCTAGGGTTGAGTAAGTGCCCGCAGGAGTCTGTAGGAATCCGTGGGATTCTGTAAGGTTCTGGAGGGTTCTGCAGGGTTCTGTAGGGGCCCGTAGAGTTCCGTAGTGGCTGGTAAAGTTCCGTAGGGCCCTGTGGGGTTCTTTATGGACCTGTAGGGTTCCATAGGGACCTGCAGAGTTCTGTAAGTGCCTGTAGGTGTCTGTACGGGTCTGTAGGGTTCCGTAGGCACCTACAGTGTTCTGTAGGAGCCCATAGGGTTTTAGTGAGGTTCCGTTGTGTTGCTAAGGGTCTTGTAGAGTGCTGTCGGGTCCTGGAGTATTCTGTAGGGTTCCAGAGGGGCTGGTAGGGTTCCGTCGAAATCTGTAGGGTTCCCTAGGGGCCCATAGAGTCCCGTAGATTGCCGTAGCGACCTGTAGGGTTGTGTAAGTGCTCGCAGGGGTTGGTAGGAGCTTGTAGGGTTCCATAAGTTTCCGGAGGGTTGTGTAGGGTTCCGTAGGGGCCTGTGGTGTTCCCTAGGGGCCTGTAGAGTCTCGTACGGTTCCGTAGGGTCCTGTAGGTTTCCATAAGCGCCCGCAGAGGTCTGAAGGGGCCCATACTGTTCCGTAAGGATCCATAGGGTTCCGTAGAGCTTCGTAGGTTCCCTAGAGGCCTCTGGAGTACCGCAGGAGCCAGTAGTGTTCCGTAGGGTCCTCTAGGGTTGAGTAAGTGCCCGCAGGAGTCTGTAGGGTTCCGTAGGGGTCTGTAGGGTTCTGGAGGGTTCCGTAGGGGCCCCTAGAGTTCTGTAGTGGCTGGTAAAGTTCCCTAGGGCCCTGTACCGTTCCGTAACTGCCTGCAATGGTCTTTAGGCTTCCGTAAGGGCTGGTAGGGTTCCATAAAGTTCCGTGGGTTCCTGCAGAGTTCTGCAAGTGCCCGCAAGGGCCTGTAGGGGCCCACAGTGTTTCTGCCAGGTTCCGTAGAGTTCCGTAGGGGCCATATTTTTCTGTAGTGGCTGGTAGTATTCTGTAGGGGTCTGTAGGTTTCCGTAGGCACCTACAGTGTTCTGTAGGAGCTCATAGGGTTTTAGTGAGGTTCCGTTGTGTTGCTAAGGGTCTTGTAGAGTGCTGTCGGGTCCTGGAGTATTCTGTAGGGTTCCAGAGGGGCTCGTAGGGTTCCATCGAAATCTATAGGGTTCCCTAGGGGCCCATAGAGTCCCGTAGATTGCCTTAGGGACCTGTAGGGTTGTGTAAGTGCTCGCAGGGGTTGGTAGGAGCTTGTAGGGTTCCATAAGTTTCCAGAGGCTTGTGTAGGGTTCCGTAGGGGCCTGTGGTGTTCCCTAGGGGCCTGTAGAGTCTCGTACAGTTCCGTAGGGTCCTGTAGGTTTCCATAAGCGCCCGCAGAGGTCTGAAGGGGCCCATACTGTTCCGTAAGGATCCATAGGGTTCCGTAGAGCTTCGTAGGTTCCCTAGAGGCCTGTGGAGTACCGCAGGAGCCAGTAGTGTTCCGTAGGGTCCTCTAGGGTTGAGTAAGTGCCCGCAGGAGTCTGTAGGAATCCGTGGGATTCTGTAAGGTTCTGGAGGGTTCTGCAGGGTTCTGTAGGGGCCCGTAGAGTTCCGTAGTGGCTGGTAAAGTTCCGTAGGGCCCTGTGGGGTTCTTTATGGACCTGTAGGGTTCCATAGGGACCTGCAGAGTTCTGTAAGTGCCCGTAGGTGTCTGTACGGGTCTGTAGGGTTCCGTAGGCACCTACAGTGTTCTGTAGGAGCCCATAGGGTTTTAGTGAGGTTCCGTTGTGTTGCTAAGGGTCTTGTAGAGTGCTGTCGGGTCCTCGAGTATTCTGTAGGGTTCCAGAGGGCCTTGTAGGGTTCCGTCGAAATCTGAAGGGTTCCCTAGGGGCCCGTAGAGTCCCATAGATTTCCGTAGGGGCCTGTAGGGTTGTTTAAGTGCCCGCAGAAGTCTGTAGGAGTCTGTGGGATTCTGTCAGATTCCGGAGGGTTCTGCAGGGTTCCGTAGGGACCCGTGGAGTTGCATAGTGGCTGGTAAAGTTCCGTAGGGCCCTGTGGGGTTCTGTATGGACCTGTAGGGTTCCGTAGGGGCCTGCAGTGTTCTGTAAGTGCCCGTAGGTGTCTGTACGGGTCTGTAGGGTTCCGTAGGCACCTGCAGTGTTCTGTAGGAGCCCATAGGGTTTTAGTGAGGTTCCGTTGTGTTGCTAAGGGTCTTGTAGAGTGCTGTCGGGTCCTGGAGTATTCTGTAGGGTTCCAGAGGGGCTCGTAGGGTTCCATCGAAATCTATAGGGTTCCCTAGGGGCCCATAGAGTCCCGTAGATTGCCTTAGGGACCTGTAGGGTTGTGTAAGTGCCCGCAGGGGTTGGTAGGAGCTTGTAGGGTGCCATAAGTTTCCAGAGGGTTGTGTAGGGTTCCGTAGGGGCCTGTGGTGTTCCCTAGGGGCC
>NW_027415585.1:0-28790 GCF_964106895.1 Numenius arquata
TAGAGGACCCTATGGAACACTGCCAGCTCCTATGGAAGGAACCCTACGGGCCCCTACAGAACACTACTGGCTCCTGCGGTACTCCAGAGGCCTCTAGGGAACCTACGAAGCTCTACGGAGCCCTATGGATCCTTACGGAACAGTACGGGCCCCTTCAGACCTCTGCGGGCGCTTATGGAAACCTACAGGGCCCTACGGAACTGTACGAGACTCTACAGGCCCTACGGGAACTCTACAGGCCCCTACGGAACCCTGCAGAACCCTCCAGGAACCTTACAGAATCCCACAGACTCCTACAGACTTCTGCGGGCACTTACACAACCCTACAGGTCCCTACGGAAATCTACGGGACTCTATGGGCCCCTAGGGAACCCTTCAGATTTCGACAGAACCCTACGAGGCCCCTCTGGAACCCTACAGAATACTCCAGGACCCGACAGCACTCTACAAGACCCTTAGCAACACAACGGAACCTCACTAAAACCCTATGGGCTCCTACAGAACACTGCAGGCGCCTACGGAACCCTACAGACCCCTACTGAATACTACCAGCCACTACAGAAAAATATGGCCCCTACGGAACTCTACGGAACCTGACAGAAACACTGTGGGCCCCTACAGGCCCTTGCGGGCACTTGCAGAACTCTGCAGGAACCCACGGAACTTTATGGAACCCTACCAGCCCCTACGGAAGCCTAAAGACCCTTGCAGGCAGTTACGGAACGGTACAGGGCCCTAGGGAACTTTACCAGCCACTACGGAACTCTACGGGCCCCTACGGAACCCTGCAGAACCCTCCAGAACCTTACAGAATCCCACGGATTCCTACAGACTCCTGCGGGCACTTACTCAACCCTAGAGGACCCTACGGAACACTACTGGCTCCTGCGGTACTCCAGAGGCCTCTAGGGAACCTACGAAGCTCTAGGGAACCCTATGGATCCTTACGGAACAGTACGGGCCCCTTCAGACCTCTGCGGGCGCTTATGGAAACCTACAGGACCCTACGGAACTGTACGAGACTCTACAGGCCCCTAGGGAACACCACAGGCCCCTACGGAACCCTACACAACCCTCCGGAAACATATGGCACCCTACAAGCTCCTACCAACCCCTGCGGGCACTTACACAACCCCACAGGCCCCTACGGAAATCTACGGGACTCTACGGGCCCCTAGGGAACCCTTCAGATTTCGACGGAACCCTACCAGCCCCTCTGGAACCCTACAGAATACTCCAGGACCCGACAGCACTCTACAAGACCCTTAGCAACACAACGGAACCTCACTAAAACCCTATGGGCTCCTACAGAACACTGCAGGTGCCTACGGAACCCTACAGACCCCTACGGAACCCTACAGACACCTGCAGGCACTTACGGAACACTGCAGGCCCCTACGGAACCCTACAGGTCCATACAGAACCCCACAGGGCCCTACGGAACTTTACCAGTCACTACGGAACTCTACGGGTCCCTACGGAACCCTGCAGAACCCTCCAGAACCTTACAGAATCCCACAGACTCCTACAGACTTCTGCGGGCACTTACACAACCCTACAGGTCCCTACGGAAATCTACGGGACTCTATGGGCCCCTAGGGAACCCTATAGATTTCGACGGAACCCTACGAGGCCCTCTGGAACTCTACAGAATACTCCAGGACCCGACAGCACTCTACAAGACCCTTAGCAACACAACGGAACCTCACTAAAACCCTATGGGCTCCTACAGAACACTGCAGGCGCCTACGGAACCCTACAGACCCCTACTGAATACTACCAGCCACTACAGAAAAATATGGCCCCTACGGAACTCTACGGAACCTGGCAGAAACACTGTGCGCCCCTACAGGCCCTTGCGGGCACTTGCAGAACTCTGCAGGAACCCACGGAACTTTATGGAACCCTACCAGCCCCTACGGAAGCCTAAAGACCCTTGCAGGCAGTTACGGAACGGTACAGGGCCCTAGGGAACTTTACCAGCCACTACGGAACTCTACGGGCCCCTACGGAACCCTGCAGAACCCTCCAGAACCTTACAGAATCCCACGGATTCCTATAGACTCCTGCGGGCACTTACTCAACCCTAGAGGACCCTACGGAACACTACTGGCTCCTGCGGTACTCCAGAGGCCTCTAGGGAACCTACGAAGCTCTAGGGAACCCTATGGATCCTTACGGAACAGTACGGGCCCCTTCAGACCTCTGCGGGCGCTTATGGAAACCTACAGGACCCTACGGAACTGTACGAGACTCTACAGGCCCCTAGGGAACACCACAGGCCCCTACGGAACCCTACACAACCCTCCGGAAACATATGGCACCCTACAAGCTCCTACCAACCCCTGCGGGCACTTACACAACCCTACAGGCCCCTACGGAAATCTACGGGACTCTACGGGCCCCTAGGGAACCCTTCAGATTTCGACGGAACCCTACCAGCCCCTCTGGAACCCTACAGAATACTCCAGGACCCGACAGCACTCTACAAGACCCTTAGCAACACAACGGAACCTCACTAAAACCCTATGGGCTCCTACAGAACACTGCAGGTGCCTACGGAACCCTACAGACCCCTACGGAACCCTACAGACACCTGCGGGCACTTACGGAACCCTGCAGGCCCCTACGGAACCCTACAGGTCCATACAGAACCCCACAGGGCCCTACGGAACTTTACCAGCCACTACGGAACTCTACGGGTCCCTACGGAACCCTGCAGAACCCTCCGGAACCTTACAGAATCCCACAGACTCCTACAGACTCCTGCGGGCACTTACACAACCCTACAGGTCCCTACGGAAATCTACGGGACTCTATGGGCCCCTAGGGAACCCTATAGATTTCGATGGAACCCTACCAGCCCCTCTGGAACCCTACAGAATACTCCAGGACCCGACAGCACTCTACAAGACCCTTAGCAACACAACGGAACCTCACTAAAACCCTATGGGCTCCTACAGAACACTGCAGGCGCCTACGGAACCCTACAGACCCCTACTGAATACTACCAGCCACTACAGAAAAATATGGCCCCTACGGAACTCTACGGAACCTGACAGAAACACTGTGGGCCCCTACAGGCCCTTGCGGGCACTTGCAGAACTCTGCAGGAACCCACGGAACTTTATGGAACCCTACCAGCCCCTACGGAAGCCTAAAGACCCTTGCAGGCAGTTACGGAACGGTACAGGGCCCTAGGGAACTTTACCAGCCACTACGGAACTCTACGGGCCCCTACGGAACCCTGCAGAACCCTCCAGAACCTTACAGAATCCCACGGATTCCTATAGACTCCTGCGGGCACTTACTCAACCCTAGAGGACCCTACGGAACACTACTGGCTCCTGCGGTACTCCAGAGGCCTCTAGGGAACCTACGAAGCCCTAGGGAACCCTATGGATCCTTACGGAACAGTACGGGCCCCTTCAGACCTCTGCGGGCGCTTATGGAAACCTACAGGACCCTACGGAACTGTACGAGACTCTACAGGCCCCTAGGGAACACCACAGGCCCCTACGGAACCCTACACAATCCTCCGGAAACATATGGCACCCTACAAGCTCCTACCAACCCCTGCGGGCACTTACACAACCCTACAGGTCCCTACGGAAATCTACGGGACTCTACGGGCCCCTAGGGAACCCTTCAGATTTCGACGGAACCCTACCAGGCCCTCTGGAACCCTACAGAATACTCCAGGACCCGACAGCACTCTACAAGACCCTTAGCAACACAACGGAACCTCACTAAAACCCTATGGGCTCCTACAGAACACTGCAGGTGCCTACGGAACCCTACAGACCCCTACGGAACCCTACAGACACCTGCGGGCACTTACGGAACCCTGCAGGCCCCTACGGAACCCTACAGGTCCATACAGAACCCCACAGGGCCCTACGGAACTTTACCAGCCACTACGGAACTCTACGGGTCCCTACGGAACCCTGCAGAACCCTCCGGAACCTTACAGAATCCCACAGACTCCTACAGACTTCTGCGGGCACTTACACAACCGTACAGGTCCCTACGGAAATCTACGGGACTCTATGGGCCCCTAGGGAACCCTTCAGATTTCGACAGAACCCTACGAGGCCCCTCTGGAACCCTACAGAATACTCCAGGACCCGACAGCACTCTACAAGACCCTTAGCAACACAACGGAACCTCACTAAAACCCTATGGGCTCCTACAGAACACTGCAGGCGCCTACGGAACCCTACAGACCCCTACAGAATACTACCAGCCACTACAGAAAAATATGGCCCCTACGGAACTCTACGGAACCTGACAGAAACACTGTGGGCCCCTACAGGCCCTTGCGGGCACTTGCAGAACTCTGCAGGAACCCACGGAACTTTATGGAACCCTACCAGCCCCTACGGAAGCCTAAAGACCCTTGCAGGCAGTTACGGAACGGTACAGGGCCCTAGGGAACTTTACCAGCCACTACGGAACTCTACGGGCCCCTACGGAACCCTGCAGAACCCTCCAGAACCTTACAGAATCCCACGGATTCCTACAGACTCCTGCGGGCACTTACTCAACCCTAGAGGACCCTACGGAACACTACTGGCTCCTGTGGTACTCCAGAGGCCTCTAGGGAACCTACGAAGCTCTAGGGAACCCTATGGATCCTTACGGAACAGTACGGGCCCCTTCAGACCTCTGCGGGCGCTTATGGAAACCTACAGGACCCTACGGAACTGTACGAGACTCTACAGGCCCCTAGGGAACACCACAGGCCCCTACGGAACCCTACACAACCCTCCGGAAACATATGGCACCCTACAAGCTCCTACCAACCCCTGCGGGCACTTACACAACCCCACAGGCCCCTACGGAAATCTACGGGACTCTACGGGCCCCTAGGGAACCCTTCAGATTTCGACGGAACCCTACCAGCCCCTCTGGAACCCTACAGAATACTCCAGGACCCGACAGCACTCTACAAGACCCTTAGCAACACAACGGAACCTCACTAAAACCCTATGGGCTCCTACAGAACACTGCAGGTGCCTACGGAACCCTACAGACCCCTACAGAACCCTACAGACACCTGCAGGCACTTACGGAACACTGCAGGCCCCTACGGAACCCTACAGGTCCATACAGAACCCCACAGGGCCCTACGGAACTTTACCAGTCACTACGGAACTCTACGGGTCCCTACGGAACCCTGCAGAACCCTCCAGAACCTTACAGAATCCCACAGACTCCTACAGACTTCTGCGGGCACTTACACAACCCTACAGGTCCCTACGGAAATCTACGGGACTCTATGGGCCCCTAGGGAACCCTATAGATTTCGACGGAACCCTACGAGGCCCTCTGGAACCCTACAGAATACTCCAGGACCCGACAGCACTCTACAAGACCCTTAGCAACACAACGGAACCTCACTAAAACCCTATGGGCTCCTACAGAACACTGCAGGTGCCTATGGAACCCTACAGACCCCTACGGAACCCTACAGACACCTGCGGGCACTTACGGAACCCTGCAGGCCCCTACGGAACCCTACAGGTCCATACAGAACCCCACAGGGCCCTACGGAACTTTACCAGCCACTACGGAACTCTACGGGTCCCTACGGAACCCTGCAGAACCCTCCGGAACCTTACAGAATCCCACAGACTCCTGCGGGCACTTACACAACCCTACAGGTCCCTACGGAAATCTACGGGACTCTATGGGCCCCTAGGGAACCCTATAGATTTCGATGGAACCCTACCAGCCCCTCTGGAACCCTACAGAATACTCCAGGACCCGACAGCACTCTACAAGACCCTTAGCAACACAACGGAACCTCACTAAAACCCTATGGGCTCCTACAGAACACTGCAGGCGCCTACGGAACCCTACAGACCCCTACTGAATACTACCAGCCACTACAGAAAAATATGGCCCCTACGGAACTCTACGGAACCTGACAGAAACACTGTGGGCCCCTACAGGCCCTTGCGGGCACTTGCAGAACTCTGCAGGAACCCACGGAACTTTATGGAACCCTACCAGCCCCTACGGAAGCCTAAAGACCCTTGCAGGCAGTTACGGAACGGTACAGGGCCCTAGGGAACTTTACCAGCCACTACGGAACTCTACGGGCCCCTACGGAACCCTGCAGAACCCTCCAGAACCTTACAGAATCCCACGGATTCCTACAGACTCCTGCGGGCACTTACTCAACCCTAGAGGACCCTACGGAACACTACTGGCTCCTGCGGTACTCCAGAGGCCTCTAGGGAACCTACGAAGCTCTAGGGAACCCTATGGATCCTTACGGAACAGTACGGGCCCCTTCAGACCTCTGCGGGCGCTTATGGAAACCTACAGGACCCTACGGAACTGTACGAGACTCTACAGGCCCCTAGGGAACACCACAGGCCCCTACGGAACCCTACACAACCCTCCGGAAACATATGGCACCCTACAAGCTCCTACCAACCCCTGCGGGCACTTACACAACCCTACAGGCCCCTACGGAAATCTACGGGACTCTACGGGCCCCTAGGGAACCCTTCAGATTTCGACGGAACCCTACCAGCCCCTCTGGAACCCTACAGAATACTCCAGGACCCGACAGCACTCTACAAGACCCTTAGCAACACAACGGAACCTCACTAAAACCCTATGGGCTCCTACAGAACACTGCAGGTGCCTACGGAACCCTACAGACCCCTACGGAACCCTACAGACACCTGCGGGCACTTACGGAACCCTGCAGGCCCCTACGGAACCCTACAGGTCCATACAGAACCCCACAGGGCCCTACGGAACTTTACCAGCCACTACGGAACTCTACGGGTCCCTACGGAACCCTGCAGAACCCTCCGGAACCTTACAGAATCCCACAGACTCCTACAGACTTCTGCGGGCACTTACACAACCCTACAGGTCCCTACGGAAATCTACGGGACTCTATGGGCCCCTAGGGAACCCTTCAGATTTCGACAGAACCCTACGAGGCCCCTCTGGAACCCTACAGAATACTCCAGGACCCGACAGCACTCTACAAGACCCTTAGCAACACAACGGAACCTCACTAAAACCCTATGGGCTCCTACAGAACACTGCAGGCGCCTACGGAACCCTACAGACCCCTACAGAATACTACCAGCCACTACAGAAAAATATGGCCCCTACGGAACTCTACGGAACCTGACAGAAACACTGTGGGCCCCTACAGGCCCTTGCGGGCACTTGCAGAACTCTGCAGGAACCCACGGAACTTTATGGAACCCTACCAGCCCCTACGGAAGCCTAAAGACCCTTGCAGGCAGTTACGGAACGGTACAGGGCCCTAGGGAACTTTACCAGCCACTACGGAACTCTACGGGCCCCTACGGAACCCTGCAGAACCCTCCAGAACCTTACAGAATCCCACGGATTCCTACAGACTCCTGCGGGCACTTACTCAACCCTAGAGGACCCTACGGAACACTACTGGCTCCTGTGGTACTCCAGAGGCCTCTAGGGAACCTACGAAGCTCTAGGGAACCCTATGGATCCTTACGGAACAGTACGGGCCCCTTCAGACCTCTGCGGGCGCTTATGGAAACCTACAGGACCCTACGGAACTGTACGAGACTCTACAGGCCCCTAGGGAACACCACAGGCCCCTACGGAACCCTACACAACCCTCCGGAAACATATGGCACCCTACAAGCTCCTACCAACCCCTGCGGGCACTTACACAACCCTACAGGCCCCTACGGAAATCTACGGGACTCTACGGGCCCCTAGGGAACCCTTCAGATTTCGACGGAACCCTACCAGCCCCTCTGGAACCCTACAGAATACTCCAGGACCCGACAGCACTCTACAAGACCCTTAGCAACACAACGGAACCTCACTAAAACCCTATGGGCTCCTACAGAACACTGCAGGTGCCTACGGAACCCTACAGACCCCTACGGAACCCTACAGACACCTGCGGGCACTTACGGAACCCTGCAGGCCCCTACGGAACCCTACAGGTCCATACAGAACCCCACAGGGCCCTACGGAACTTTACCAGCCACTACGGAACTCTACGGGTCCCTACGGAACCCTGCAGAACCCTCCGGAACCTTACAGAATCCCACAGACTCCTACAGACTTCTGCGGGCACTTACACAACCCTACAGGTCCCTACGGAAATCTACGGGACTCTATGGGCCCCTAGGGAACCCTTCAGATTTCGACAGAACCCTACGAGGCCCCTCTGGAACCCTACAGAATACTCCAGGACCCGACAGCACTCTACAAGACCCTTAGCAACACAACGGAACCTCACTAAAACCCTATGGGCTCCTACAGAACACTGCAGGCGCCTACGGAACCCTACAGACCCCTACAGAATACTACCAGCCACTACAGAAAAATATGGCCCCTACGGAACTCTACGGAACCTGACAGAAACACTGTGGGCCCCTACAGGCCCTTGCGGGCACTTGCAGAACTCTGCAGGAACCCACGGAACTTTATGGAACCCTACCAGCCCCTACGGAAGCCTAAAGACCCTTGCAGGCAGTTACGGAACGGTACAGGGCCCTAGGGAACTTTACCAGCCACTACGGAACTCTACGGGCCCCTACGGAACCCTGCAGAACCCTCCAGAACCTTACAGAATCCCACGGATTCCTACAGACTCCTGCGGGCACTTACTCAACCCTAGAGGACCCTACGGAACACTACTGGCTCCTGTGGTACTCCAGAGGCCTCTAGGGAACCTACGAAGCTCTAGGGAACCCTATGGATCCTTACGGAACAGTACGGGCCCCTTCAGACCTCTGCGGGCGCTTATGGAAACCTACAGGACCCTACGGAACTGTACGAGACTCTACAGGCCCCTAGGGAACACCACAGGCCCCTACGGAACCCTACACAACCCTCCGGAAACATATGGCACCCTACAAGCTCCTACCAACCCCTGCGGGCACTTACACAACCCCACAGGCCCCTACGGAAATCTACGGGACTCTACGGGCCCCTAGGGAACCCTTCAGATTTCGACGGAACCCTACCAGCCCCTCTGGAACCCTACAGAATACTCCAGGACCCGACAGCACTCTACAAGACCCTTAGCAACACAACGGAACCTCACTAAAACCCTATGGGCTCCTACAGAACACTGCAGGTGCCTACGGAACCCTCCAGACCCCTACGGAACCCTACAGACACCTGCAGGCACTTACGGAACACTGCAGGCCCCTACGGAACCCTACAGGTCCATACAGAACCCCACAGGGCCCTACGGAACTTTACCAGTCACTACGGAACTCTACGGGTCCCTACGGAACCCTGCAGAACCCTCCAGAACCTTACAGAATCCCACAGACTCCTACAGACTTCTGCGGGCACTTACACAACCCTACAGGTCCCTACGGAAATCTACGGGACTCTATGGGCCCCTAGGGAACCCTATAGATTTCGACGGAACCCTACGA
This sequence comes from Numenius arquata, assembly GCF_964106895.1. NCBI lineage: Eukaryota > Metazoa > Chordata > Aves > Charadriiformes > Scolopacidae > Numenius > Numenius arquata. The sequence continues at coordinate 9,432 of NW_027415585.1, forward strand.
GGCCCTCTGGAACCCTACAGAATACTCCAGGACCCGACAGCACTCTACAAGACCCTTAGCAACACAACGGAACCTCACTAAAACCCTATGGGCTCCTACAGAACACTGCAGGTGCCTACGGAACCCTACAGACCCCTACGGAACCCTACAGACACCTGCGGGCACTTACGGAACCCTGCAGGCCCCTACGGAACCCTACAGGTCCATACAGAACCCCACAGGGCCCTACGGAACTTTACCAGCCACTACGGAACTCTACGGGTCCCTACGGAACCCTGCAGAACCCTCCGGAACCTTACAGAATCCCACAGACTCCTGCGGGCACTTACACAACCCTACAGGTCCCTACGGAAATCTACGGGACTCTATGGGCCCCTAGGGAACCCTATAGATTTCGATGGAACCCTACCAGCCCCTCTGGAACCCTACAGAATACTCCAGGACCCGACAGCACTCTACAAGACCCTTAGCAACACAACGGAACCTCACTAAAACCCTATGGGCTCCTACAGAACACTGCAGGCGCCTACGGAACCCTACAGACCCCTACTGAATACTACCAGCCACTACAGAAAAATATGGCCCCTACGGAACTCTACGGAACCTGACAGAAACACTGTGGGCCCCTACAGGCCCTTGCGGGCACTTGCAGAACTCTGCAGGAACCCACGGAACTTTATGGAACCCTACCAGCCCCTACGGAAGCCTAAAGACCCTTGCAGGCAGTTACGGAACGGTACAGGGCCCTAGGGAACTTTACCAGCCACTACGGAACTCTACGGGCCCCTACGGAACCCTGCAGAACCCTCCAGAACCTTACAGAATCCCACGGATTCCTATAGACTCCTGCGGGCACTTACTCAACCCTAGAGGACCCTACGGAACACTACTGGCTCCTGCGGTACTCCAGAGGCCTCTAGGGAACCTACGAAGCCCTAGGGAACCCTATGGATCCTTACGGAACAGTACGGGCCCCTTCAGACCTCTGCGGGCGCTTATGGAAACCTACAGGACCCTACGGAACTGTACGAGACTCTACAGGCCCCTAGGGAACACCACAGGCCCCTACGGAACCCTACACAATCCTCCGGAAACATATGGCACCCTACAAGCTCCTACCAACCCCTGCGGGCACTTACACAACCCTACAGGCCCCTACGGAAATCTACGGGACTCTACGGGCCCCTAGGGAACCCTTCAGATTTCGACGGAACCCTACCAGGCCCTCTGGAACCCTACAGAATACTCCAGGACCCGACAGCACTCTACAAGACCCTTAGCAACACAACGGAACCTCACTAAAACCCTATGGGCTCCTACAGAACACTGCAGGTGCCTACGGAACCCTACAGACCCCTACGGAACCCTACAGACACCTGCGGGCACTTACGGAACCCTGCAGGCCCCTACGGAACCCTACAGGTCCATACAGAACCCCACAGGGCCCTACGGAACTTTACCAGCCACTACGGAACTCTACGGGTCCCTACGGAACCCTGCAGAACCCTCCGGAACCTTACAGAATCCCACAGACTCCTACAGACTTCTGCGGGCACTTACTCAACCCTAGAGGACCCTACGGAACACTACTGGCTCCTGCGGTACTCCAGAGGCCTCTAGGGAACCTACGAAGCTCTAGGGAACCCTATGGATCCTTACGGAACAGTACGGGCCCCTTCAGACCTCTGCGGGCGCTTATGGAAACCTACAGGACCCTACGGAACTGTACGAGACTCTACAGGCCCCTAGGGAACACCACAGGCCCCTACGGAACCCTACACAACCCTCCGGAAACATATGGCACCCTACAAGCTCCTACCAACCCCTGCAGGCACTTACACAACCCTACAGGCCCCTACGGAAATCTACGGGATTCTACGGGCCCCTAGGGAACCCTTCAGATTTCGACGGAACCCTACGAGGCCCTCTGGAACCCTACAGAATACTCCAGGACCCGACAGCACTCTACAAGACCCTTAGCAACACAACGGAACCTCACTAAAACCCTATGGGCTCCTACAGAACACTGCAGGTGCCTACGGAACCCTACAGACCCCTACGGAACCCTACAGACACCTGCAGGCACTTACGGAACACTGCAGGCCCCTACGGAACCCTACAGGTCCATACAGAACCCCACAGGGCCCTACGGAACTTTACCAGTCACTACGGAACTCTACGGGTCCCTACGGAACCCTGCAGAACCCTCCAGAACCTTACAGAATCCCACAGATTCCTACAGACTTCTGCGGGCACTTACACAACCCTACAGGTCCCTACGGAAATCTACGGGACTCTATGGGCCCCTAGGGAACCCTTCAGATTTCGATGGAACCCTACGAGGCCCTCTGGAACCCTACAGAATACTCCAGGACCCGACAGCACTCTACAAGACCCTTAGCAACACAACGGAACCTCACTAAAACCCTATGGGCTCCTACAGAACACTGCAGGTGCCTACGGAACCCTACAGACCCCTACGGAACCCTACAGACACCTGCGGGCACTTACGGAACCCTGCAGGCCCCTACGGAACCCTACAGGTCCATACAGAACCCCACAGGGCCCTACGGAACTTTACCAGCCACTACGGAACTCTACGGGTCCCTACGGAACCCTGCAGAACCCTCCGGAACCTTACAGAATCCCACAGACTTCTGCGGGCACTTACACAACCCTACAGGTCCCTACGGAAATCTACGGGACTCTATGGGCCCCTAGGGAACCCTATAGATTTCGATGGAACCCTACCAGCCCCTCTGGAACCCTACAGAATACTCCAGGACCCGACAGCACTCTACAAGACCCTTAGCAACACAACGGAACCTCACTAAAACCCTATGGGCTCCTACAGAACACTGCAGGCGCCTACGGAACCCTACAGACCCCTACTGAATACTACCAGCCACTACAGAAAAATATGGCCCCTACGGAACTCTACGGAACCTGACAGAAACACTGTGGGCCCCTACAGGCCCTTGCGGGCACTTGCAGAACTCTGCAGGAACCCACGGAACTTTATGGAACCCTACCAGCCCCTACGGAAGCCTAAAGACCCTTGCAGGCAGTTACGGAACGGTACAGGGCCCTAGGGAACTTTACCAGCCACTACGGAACTCTACGGGCCCCTACGGAACCCTGCAGAACCCTCCAGAACCTTACAGAATCCCACGGATTCCTACAGACTCCTGCGGGCACTTACTCAACCCTAGAGGACCCTACGGAACACTACTGGCTCCTGCGGTACTCCAGAGGCCTCTAGGGAACCTACGAAGCTCTAGGGAACCCTATGGATCCTTACGGAACAGTACGGGCCCCTTCAGACCTCTGCGGGCGCTTATGGAAACCTACAGGACCCTACGGAACTGTACGAGACTCTACAGGCCCCTAGGGAACACCACAGGCCCCTACGGAACCCTACACAACCCTCCGGAAACATATGGCACCCTACAAGCTCCTACCAACCCCTGCGGGCACTTACACAACCCTACAGGCCCCTACGGAAATCTACGGGACTCTACGGGCCCCTAGGGAACCCTTCAGATTTCGACGGAACCCTACCAGCCCCTCTGGAACCCTACAGAATACTCCAGGACCCGACAGCACTCTACAAGACCCTTAGCAACACAACGGAACCTCACTAAAACCCTATGGGCTCCTACAGAACACTGCAGGTGCCTACGGAACCCTACAGACCCCTACGGAACCCTACAGACACCTGCGGGCACTTACGGAACCCTGCAGGCCCCTACGGAACCCTACAGGTCCATACAGAACCCCACAGGGCCCTACGGAACTTTACCAGCCACTACGGAACTCTACGGGTCCCTACGGAACCCTGCAGAACCCTCCGGAACCTTACAGAATCCCACAGACTCCTACAGACTTCTGCGGGCACTTACACAACCCTACAGGTCCCTACGGAAATCTACGGGACTCTATGGGCCCCTAGGGAACCCTTCAGATTTCGACAGAACCCTACGAGGCCCCTCTGGAACCCTACAGAATACTCCAGGACCCGACAGCACTCTACAAGACCCTTAGCAACACAACGGAACCTCACTAAAACCCTATGGGCTCCTACAGAACACTGCAGGCGCCTACGGAACCCTACAGACCCCTACAGAATACTACCAGCCACTACAGAAAAATATGGCCCCTACGGAACTCTACGGAACCTGACAGAAACACTGTGGGCCCCTACAGGCCCTTGCGGGCACTTGCAGAACTCTGCAGGAACCCACGGAACTTTATGGAACCCTACCAGCCCCTACGGAAGCCTAAAGACCCTTGCAGGCAGTTACGGAACGGTACAGGGCCCTAGGGAACTTTACCAGCCACTACGGAACTCTACGGGCCCCTACGGAACCCTGCAGAACCCTCCAGAACCTTACAGAATCCCACGGATTCCTACAGACTCCTGCGGGCACTTACTCAACCCTAGAGGACCCTACGGAACACTACTGGCTCCTGTGGTACTCCAGAGGCCTCTAGGGAACCTACGAAGCTCTAGGGAACCCTATGGATCCTTACGGAACAGTACGGGCCCCTTCAGACCTCTGCGGGCGCTTATGGAAACCTACAGGACCCTACGGAACTGTACGAGACTCTACAGGCCCCTAGGGAACACCACAGGCCCCTACGGAACCCTACACAACCCTCCGGAAACATATGGCACCCTACAAGCTCCTACCAACCCCTGCGGGCACTTACACAACCCTACAGGCCCCTACGGAAATCTACGGGACTCTACGGGCCCCTAGGGAACCCTTCAGATTTCGACGGAACCCTACCAGCCCCTCTGGAACCCTACAGAATACTCCAGGACCCGACAGCACTCTACAAGACCCTTAGCAACACAACGGAACCTCACTAAAACCCTATGGGCTCCTACAGAACACTGCAGGTGCCTACGGAACCCTACAGACCCCTACGGAACCCTACAGACACCTGCGGGCACTTACGGAACCCTGCAGGCCCCTACGGAACCCTACAGGTCCATACAGAACCCCACAGGGCCCTACGGAACTTTACCAGCCACTACGGAACTCTACGGGTCCCTACGGAACCCTGCAGAACCCTCCGGAACCTTACAGAATCCCACAGACTCCTACAGACTTCTGCGGGCACTTACACAACCCTACAGGTCCCTACGGAAATCTACGGGACTCTATGGGCCCCTAGGGAACCCTTCAGATTTCGACAGAACCCTACGAGGCCCCTCTGGAACCCTACAGAATACTCCAGGACCCGACAGCACTCTACAAGACCCTTAGCAACACAACGGAACCTCACTAAAACCCTATGGGCTCCTACAGAACACTGCAGGCGCCTACGGAACCCTACAGACCCCTACAGAATACTACCAGCCACTACAGAAAAATATGGCCCCTACGGAACTCTACGGAACCTGACAGAAACACTGTGGGCCCCTACAGGCCCTTGCGGGCACTTGCAGAACTCTGCAGGAACCCACGGAACTTTATGGAACCCTACCAGCCCCTACGGAAGCCTAAAGACCCTTGCAGGCAGTTACGGAACGGTACAGGGCCCTAGGGAACTTTACCAGCCACTACGGAACTCTACGGGCCCCTACGGAACCCTGCAGAACCCTCCAGAACCTTACAGAATCCCACGGATTCCTACAGACTCCTGCGGGCACTTACTCAACCCTAGAGGACCCTACGGAACACTACTGGCTCCTGTGGTACTCCAGAGGCCTCTAGGGAACCTACGAAGCTCTAGGGAACCCTATGGATCCTTACGGAACAGTACGGGCCCCTTCAGACCTCTGCGGGCGCTTATGGAAACCTACAGGACCCTACGGAACTGTACGAGACTCTACAGGCCCCTAGGGAACACCACAGGCCCCTACGGAACCCTACACAACCCTCCGGAAACATATGGCACCCTACAAGCTCCTACCAACCCCTGCGGGCACTTACACAACCCCACAGGCCCCTACGGAAATCTACGGGACTCTACGGGCCCCTAGGGAACCCTTCAGATTTCGACGGAACCCTACCAGCCCCTCTGGAACCCTACAGAATACTCCAGGACCCGACAGCACTCTACAAGACCCTTAGCAACACAACGGAACCTCACTAAAACCCTATGGGCTCCTACAGAACACTGCAGGTGCCTACGGAACCCTACAGACCCCTACGGAACCCTACAGACACCTGCAGGCACTTACGGAACACTGCAGGCCCCTACGGAACCCTACAGGTCCATACAGAACCCCACAGGGCCCTACGGAACTTTACCAGTCACTACGGAACTCTACGGGTCCCTACGGAACCCTGCAGAACCCTCCAGAACCTTACAGAATCCCACAGACTCCTACAGACTTCTGCGGGCACTTACACAACCCTACAGGTCCCTACGGAAATCTACGGGACTCTATGGGCCCCTAGGGAACCCTATAGATTTCGACGGAACCCTACGAGGCCCTCTGGAACCCTACAGAATACTCCAGGACCCGACAGCACTCTACAAGACCCTTAGCAACACAACGGAACCTCACTAAAACCCTATGGGCTCCTACAGAACACTGCAGGTGCCTACGGAACCCTACAGACCCCTACGGAACCCTACAGACACCTGCGGGCACTTACGGAACCCTGCAGGCCCCTACGGAACCCTACAGGTCCATACAGAACCCCACAGGGCCCTACGGAACTTTACCAGCCACTACGGAACTCTACGGGTCCCTACGGAACCCTGCAGAACCCTCCGGAACCTTACAGAATCCCACAGACTCCTGCGGGCACTTACACAACCCTACAGGTCCCTACGGAAATCTACGGGACTCTATGGGCCCCTAGGGAACCCTATAGATTTCGATGGAACCCTACCAGCCCCTCTGGAACCCTACAGAATACTCCAGGACCCGACAGCACTCTACAAGACCCTTAGCAACACAACGGAACCTCACTAAAACCCTATGGGCTCCTACAGAACACTGCAGGCGCCTACGGAACCCTACAGACCCCTACTGAATACTACCAGCCACTACAGAAAAATATGGCCCCTACGGAACTCTACGGAACCTGACAGAAACACTGTGGGCCCCTACAGGCCCTTGCGGGCACTTGCAGAACTCTGCAGGAACCCACGGAACTTTATGGAACCCTACCAGCCCCTACGGAAGCCTAAAGATCCTTGCAGGCAGTTACGGAACGGTACAGGGCCCTAGGGAACTTTACCAGCCACTACGGAACTCTACGGGCCCCTACGGAACCCTGCAGAACCCTCCAGAACCTTACAGAATCCCACGGATTCCTATAGACTCCTGCGGGCACTTACTCAACCCTAGAGGACCCTACGGAACACTACTGGCTCCTGCGGTACTCCAGAGGCCTCTAGGGAACCTACGAAGCCCTAGGGAACCCTATGGATCCTTACGGAACAGTACGGGCCCCTTCAGACCTCTGCGGGCGCTTATGGAAACCTACAGGACCCTACGGAACTGTACGAGACTCTACAGGCCCCTAGGGAACACCACAGGCCCCTACGGAACCCTACACAATCCTCCGGAAACATATGGCACCCTACAAGCTCCTACCAACCCCTGCGGGCACTTACACAACCCTACAGGCCCCTACGGAAATCTACGGGACTCTACGGGCCCCTAGGGAACCCTTCAGATTTCGACGGAACCCTACCAGGCCCTCTGGAACCCTACAGAATACTCCAGGACCCGACAGCACTCTACAAGACCCTTAGCAACACAACGGAACCTCACTAAAACCCTATGGGCTCCTACAGAACACTGCAGGTGCCTACGGAACCCTACAGACCCCTACGGAACCCTACAGACACCTGCGGGCACTTACGGAACCCTGCAGGCCCCTACGGAACCCTACAGGTCCATACAGAACCCCACAGGGCCCTACGGAACTTTACCAGCCACTACGGAACTCTACGGGTCCCTACGGAACCCTGCAGAACCCTCCGGAACCTTACAGAATCCCACAGACTCCTACAGACTTCTGCGGGCACTTACTCAACCCTAGAGGACCCTACGGAACACTACTGGCTCCTGCGGTACTCCAGAGGCCTCTAGGGAACCTACGAAGCTCTAGGGAACCCTATGGATCCTTACGGAACAGTACGGGCCCCTTCAGACCTCTGCGGGCGCTTATGGAAACCTACAGGACCCTACGGAACTGTACGAGACTCTACAGGCCCCTAGGGAACACCACAGGCCCCTACGGAACCCTACACAACCCTCCGGAAACATATGGCACCCTACAAGCTCCTACCAACCCCTGCAGGCACTTACACAACCCTACAGGCCCCTACGGAAATCTACGGGATTCTACGGGCCCCTAGGGAACCCTTCAGATTTCGACGGAACCCTACGAGGCCCTCTGGAACCCTACAGAATACTCCAGGACCCGACAGCACTCTACAAGACCCTTAGCAACACAACGGAACCTCACTAAAACCCTATGGGCTCCTACAGAACACTGCAGGTGCCTACGGAACCCTACAGACCCCTACGGAACCCTACAGACACCTGCAGGCACTTACGGAACACTGCAGGCCCCTACGGAACCCTACAGGTCCATACAGAACCCCACAGGGCCCTACGGAACTTTACCAGTCACTACGGAACTCTACGGGTCCCTACGGAACCCTGCAGAACCCTCCAGAACCTTACAGAATCCCACAGATTCCTACAGACTTCTGCGGGCACTTACACAACCCTACAGGTCCCTACGGAAATCTACGGGACTCTATGGGCCCCTAGGGAACCCTTCAGATTTCGATGGAACCCTACGAGGCCCTCTGGAACCCTACAGAATACTCCAGGACCCGACAGCACTCTACAAGACCCTTAGCAACACAACGGAACCTCACTAAAACCCTATGGGCTCCTACAGAACACTGCAGGTGCCTACGGAACCCTACAGACCCCTACGGAACCCTACAGACACCTGCGGGCACTTACGGAACCCTACAGGTCCCTACGGAAATCTACGGGACTCTATGGGCCCCTAGGGAACCCTATAGATTTCGACGGAACCCTACGAGGCCCTCTGGAACCCTACAGAATACTCCAGGACCCAACAGCACTCTACAAGACCCTTAGCAACACAACGGAACCTCACTAAAACCCTATGGGCTCCTACAGAACACTGCAGGTGCCTACGGAACCCTACAGACCCCTACAGAATACTACCAGCCACTACAGAAAAATATGGCCCCTACGGAACTCTACGGAACCTGACAGAAACACTGTGGGCCCCTACAGGCCCTTGCGGGCACTTGCAGAACTCTGCAGGAACCCACGGAACTTTATGGAACCCTACCAGCCCCTACGGAAGCCTAAAGACCATTGCAGGCAGTTACGGAACGGTACAGGGCCCTAGGGAACTTTACCAGCCACTACGGAACTCTATGGGCCCCTACGGAACCCTGCAGAACCCTCCAGAACCTTACAGAATCCCACGGATTCCTACAGACTCCTCCTAGGGAACTCAACCCTAGAGGACCCTACGGAACACTGCCAGCTCCTATGGAAGGAACCCTACGGGACCCTACAGAACACTACTGGCTCCTGCGGTAATCCAGAGGCCTCTAGGGAACCTATGAAGCTCTACGGAACCCTATGGATCCTTACGGAACAGCATGGGCCCCTTCAGACCTCTGCGGGTGCTTATGGAAACCTACGGGACCCTACGGAACTCTACGAGACTCTACAGGCCCCTACGGAACCCTACACAACCCTCCGGAAACATATGGCACCCTACAAGCTCCTACCAACCCCTGCGGGCACTTACATAACCCTACAGGCCCCTACGGAAATCTACGGGACTCTACGGGCCCCTAGGGAACCCTTCAGATTTCGACGGAACCCTACGAGGCCCTCTGGAACCCTACAGAATACTCCAGGACTCGACAGGACTCTACAAGACCCTTAGCAACACAACGGAACCTCACTAAAACCCTATGGGCTCCTACAGAACACTGCAGGTGCCTACGGAACCCTACAGACCCCTACGGAACCCTACAGACACCTGCGGGCACTTACGGAACCCTGAAGGCCCCTACGGAACCCTACAGGTCCATACAGAACCCCACAGGGCCCTACGGAACTTTACCAGCCACTACGGAACTCTACGGGTCCCTACGGAACCCTGCAGAACCCTCCGGAACCTTACAGAATCCCACAGACTCCTACAGACTTCTGCGGGCACTTACACAACCCTACAGGCCCCTACGGAAATCTACGGGACTCTACGGGCCCCTAGGGAACCCTTCAGATTTCGACGGAACCCTACCAGCCCCTCTGGAACCCTACAGAATACTCCAGGACCCGACAGCACTCTACAAGACCCTTAGCAACACAACGGAACCTCACTAAAACCCTATGGGCTCCTACAGAACACTGCAGGTGCCTACGGAACCCTACAGACCCCTACTGAATACTACCAGCCACTACAGAAAAATATGGCCCCTACGGAACTCTACGGAACCTGACAGAAACACTGTGGGCCCCTACAGGCCCTTGCGGGCACTTGCAGAACTCTGCAGGAACCCACGGAACTTTATGGAACCCTACCAGCCCCTACGGAAGCCTAAAGACCCTTGCAGGCAGTTACGGAACGGTACAGGGCCCTAGGGAACTTTACCAGCCACTACGGAACTCTACGGGCCCCTACGGAACCCTGCAGAACCCTCCAGAACCTTACAGAATCCCACGGATTCCTACAGACTCCTGCGGGCACTTACTCAACCCTAGAGGACCCTACGGAACACTACTGGCTCCTGTGGTACTCCAGAGGCCTCTAGGGAACCTACGAAGCTCTAGGGAACCCTATGGATCCTTACGGAACAGTACGGGCCCCTTCAGACCTCTGCGGGCGCTTATGGAAACCTACAGGACCCTACGGAACTGTACGAGACTCTACAGGCCCCTAGGGAACACCACAGGCCCCTACGGAACCCTACACAACCCTCCGGAAACATATGGCACCCTACAAGCTCCTACCAACCCCTGCGGGCACTTACACAACCCCACAGGCCCCTACGGAAATCTACGGGACTCTACGGGCCCCTAGGGAACCCTTCAGATTTCGACGGAACCCTACCAGCCCCTCTGGAACCCTACAGAATACTCCAGGACCCGACAGCACTCTACAAGACCCTTAGCAACACAACGGAACCTCACTAAAACCCTATGGGCTCCTACAGAACACTGCAGGTGCCTACGGAACCCTACAGACCCCTACTGAATACTACCAGCCACTACAGAAAAATATGGCCCCTACGGAACTCTACGGAACCTGACAGAAACACTGTGGGCCCCTACAGGCCCTTGCGGGCACTTGCAGAACTCTGCAGGAACCCACGGAACTTTATGGAACCCTACCAGCCCCTACGGAAGCCTAAAGACCCTTGCAGGCAGTTACGGAACGGTACAGGGCCCTAGGGAACTTTACCAGCCACTACGGAACTCTACGGGCCCCTACGGAACCCTGCAGAACCCTCCAGAACCTTACAGAATCCCACGGATTCCTACAGACTCCTGCGGGCACTTACTCAACCCTAGAGGACCCTACGGAACACTACTGGCTCCTGTGGTACTCCAGAGGCCTCTAGGGAACCTACGAAGCTCTAGGGAACCCTATGGATCCTTACGGAACAGTACGGGCCCCTTCAGACCTCTGCGGGCGCTTATGGAAACCTACAGGACCCTACGGAACTGTACGAGACTCTACAGGCCCCTAGGGAACACCACAGGCCCCTACGGAACCCTACACAACCCTCCGGAAACATATGGCACCCTACAAGCTCCTACCAACCCCTGCGGGCACTTACACAACCCCACAGGCCCCTACGGAAATCTACGGGACTCTACGGGCCCCTAGGGAACCCTTCAGATTTCGACGGAACCCTACCAGCCCCTCTGGAACCCTACAGAATACTCCAGGACCCGACAGCACTCTACAAGACCCTTAGCAACACAACGGAACCTCACTAAAACCCTATGGGCTCCTACAGAACACTGCAGGTGCCTACGGAACCCTACAGACCCCTACGGAACCCTACAGACACCTGCAGGCACTTACGGAACACTGCAGGCCCCTACGGAACCCTACAGGTCCATACAGAACCCCACAGGGCCCTACGGAACTTTACCAGTCACTACGGAACTCTACGGGTCCCTACGGAACCCTGCAGAACCCTCCAGAACCTTACAGAATCCCACAGACTCCTACAGACTTCTGCGGGCACTTACACAACCCTACAGGCCCCTACGGAAATCTACGGGACTCTATGGGCCCCTAGGGAACCCTATAGATTTCGACGGAACCCTACGAGGCCCTCTGGAACCCTACAGAATACTCCAGGACCCGACAGCACTCTACAAGACCCTTAGCAACACAACGGAACCTCACTAAAACCCTATGGGCTCCTACAGAACACTGCAGGTGCCTACGGAACCCTACAGACCCCTACGGAACCCTACAGACACCTGCGGGCACTTACGGAACCCTGCAGGCCCCTACGGAACCCTACAGGTCCATACAGAACCCCACAGGGCCCTACGGAACTTTACCAGCCACTACGGAACTCTACGGGTCCCTACGGAACCCTGCAGAACCCTCCGGAACCTTACAGAATCCCACAGACTCCTGCGGGCACTTACACAACCCTACAGGTCCCTACGGAAATCTACGGGACTCTATGGGCCCCTAGGGAACCCTATAGATTTCGATGGAACCCTACCAGCCCCTCTGGAACCCTACAGAATACTCCAGGACCCGACAGCACTCTACAAGACCCTTAGCAACACAACGGAACCTCACTAAAACCCTATGGGCTCCTACAGAACACTGCAGGCGCCTACGGAACCCTACAGACCCCTACTGAATACTACCAGCCACTACAGAAAAATATGGCCCCTACGGAACTCTACGGAACCTGACAGAAACACTGTGGGCCCCTACAGGCCCTTGCGGGCACTTGCAGAACTCTGCAGGAACCCACGGAACTTTATGGAACCCTACCAGCCCCTACGGAAGCCTAAAGACCCTTGCAGGCAGTTACGGAACGGTACAGGGCCCTAGGGAACTTTACCAGCCACTACGGAACTCTACGGGCCCCTACGGAACCCTGCAGAACCCTCCAGAACCTTACAGAATCCCACGGATTCCTATAGACTCCTGCGGGCACTTACTCAACCCTAGAGGACCCTACGGAACACTACTGGCTCCTGCGGTACTCCAGAGGCCTCTAGGGAACCTACGAAGCCCTAGGGAACCCTATGGATCCTTACGGAACAGTACGGGCCCCTTCAGACCTCTGCGGGCGCTTATGGAAACCTACAGGACCCTACGGAACTGTACGAGACTCTACAGGCCCCTAGGGAACACCACAGGCCCCTACGGAACCCTACACAATCCTCCGGAAACATATGGCACCCTACAAGCTCCTACCAACCCCTGCGGGCACTTACACAACCCTACAGGTCCCTACGGAAATCTACGGGACTCTACGGGCCCCTAGGGAACCCTTCAGATTTCGACGGAACCCTACCAGGCCCTCTGGAACCCTACAGAATACTCCAGGACCCGACAGCACTCTACAAGACCCTTAGCAACACAACGGAACCTCACTAAAACCCTATGGGCTCCTACAGAACACTGCAGGTGCCTACGGAACCCTACAGACCCCTACGGAACCCTACAGACACCTGCGGGCACTTACGGAACCCTGCAGGCCCCTACGGAACCCTACAGGTCCATACAGAACCCCACAGGGCCCTACGGAACTTTACCAGCCACTACGGAACTCTACGGGTCCCTACGGAACCCTGCAGAACCCTCCGGAACCTTACAGAATCCCACAGACTCCTACAGACTTCTGCGGGCACTTACTCAACCCTAGAGGACCCTACGGAACACTACTGGCTCCTGCGGTACTCCAGAGGCCTCTAGGGAACCTACGAAGCTCTAGGGAACCCTATGGATCCTTACGGAACAGTACGGGCCCCTTCAGACCTCTGCGGGCGCTTATGGAAACCTACAGGACCCTACGGAACTGTACGAGACTCTACAGGCCCCTAGGGAACACCACAGGCCCCTACGGAACCCTACACAACCCTCCGGAAACATATGGCACCCTACAAGCTCCTACCAACCCCTGCGGGCACTTACACAACCCTACAGGCCCCTACGGAAATCTACGGGACTCTACGGGCCCCTAGGGAACCCTTCAGATTTCGACGGAACCCTACCAGCCCCTCTGGAACCCTACAGAATACTCCAGGACCCGACAGCACTCTACAAGACCCTTAGCAACACAACGGAACCTCACTAAAACCCTATGGGCTCCTACAGAACACTGCAGGTGCCTACGGAACCCTACAGACCCCTACGGAACCCTACAGACACCTGCGGGCACTTACGGAACCCTGCAGGCCCCTACGGAAGCCTACAGGTCCATACAGAACCCCACAGGGCCCTACGGAACTTTACCAGCCACTACGGAACTCTACGGGTCCCTACGGAACCCTGCAGAACCCTCCGGAACCTTACAGAATCCCACAGACTCCTACAGACTTCTGCGGGCACTTACACAACCCTACAGGTCCCTACGGAAATCTACGGGACTCTATGGGCCCCTAGGGAACCCTTCAGATTTCGACAGAACCCTACGAGGCCCCTCTGGAACCCTACAGAATACTCCAGGACCCGACAGCACTCTACAAGACCCTTAGCAACACAACGGAACCTCACTAAAACCCTATGGGCTCCTACAGAACACTGCAGGCGCCTACGGAACCCTACAGACCCCTACAGAATACTACCAGCCACTACAGAAAAATATGGCCCCTACGGAACTCTACGGAACCTGACAGAAACACTGTGGGCCCCTACAGGCCCTTGCGGGCACTTGCAGAACTCTGCAGGAACCCACGGAACTTTATGGAACCCTACCAGCCCCTACGGAAGCCTAAAGACCCTTGCAGGCAGTTACGGAACGGTACAGGGCCCTAGGGAACTTTACCAGCCACTACGGAACTCTACGGGCCCCTACGGAACCCTGCAGAACCCTCCAGAACCTTACAGAATCCCACGGATTCCTACAGACTCCTGCGGGCACTTACTCAACCCTAGAGGACCCTACGGAACACTACTGGCTCCTGTGGTACTCCAGAGGCCTCTAGGGAACCTACGAAGCTCTAGGGAACCCTATGGATCCTTACGGAACAGTACGGGCCCCTTCAGACCTCTGCGGGCGCTTATGGAAACCTACAGGACCCTACGGAACTGTACGAGACTCTACAGGCCCCTAGGGAACACCACAGGCCCCTACGGAACCCTACACAACCCTCCGGAAACATATGGCACCCTACAAGCTCCTACCAACCCCTGCGGGCACTTACACAACCCTACAGGTCCCTACGGAAATCTACGGGACTCTATGGGCCCCTAGGGAACCCTATAGATTTCGACGGAACCCTACGAGGCCCTCTGGAACCCTACAGAATACTCCAGGACCCGACAGCACTCTACAAGACCCTTAGCAACACAACGGAACCTCACTAAAACCCTATGGGCTCCTACAGAACACTGCAGGTGCCTATGGAACCCTACAGACCCCTACGGAACCCTACAGACACCTGCGGGCACTTACGGAACCCTGCAGGCCCCTACGGAACCCTACAGGTCCATACAGAACCCCACAGGGCCCTACGGAACTTTACCAGCCACTACGGAACTCTACGGGTCCCTACGGAACCCTGCAGAACCCTCCGGAACCTTACAGAATCCCACAGACTCCTGCGGGCACTTACACAACCCTACAGGTCCCTACGGAAATCTACGGGACTCTATGGGCCCCTAGGGAACCCTATAGATTTCGATGGAACCCTACGAGGCCCCTCTGGAACCCTACAGAATACTCCAGGACCCGACAGCACTCTACAAGACCCTTAGCAACACAACGGAACCTCACTAAAACCCTATGGGCTCCTACAGAACACTGCAGGCGCCTACGGAACCCTACAGACCCCTACTGAATACTACCAGCCACTACAGAAAAATATGGCCCCTACGGAACTCTACGGAACCTGACAGAAACACTGTGGGCCCCTACAGGCCCTTGCGGGCACTTGCAGAACTCTGCAGGAACCCACGGAACTTTATGGAACCCTACCAGCCCCTACGGAAGCCTAAAGACCCTTGCAGGCAGTTACGGAACGGTACAGGGCCCTAGGGAACTTTACCAGCCACTACGGAACTCTACGGGCCCCTACGGAACCCTGCAGAACCCTCCAGAACCTTACAGAATCCCACGGATTCCTACAGACTCCTGCGGGCACTTACTCAACCCTAGAGGACCCTACGGAACACTACTGGCTCCTGTGGTACTCCAGAGGCCTCTAGGGAACCTACGAAGCTCTAGGGAACCCTATGGATCCTTACGGAACAGTACGGGCCCCTTCAGACCTCTGCGGGCGCTTATGGAAACCTACAGGACCCTACGGAACTGTACGAGACTCTACAGGCCCCTAGGGAACACCACAGGCCCCTACGGAACCCTACACAACCCTCCGGAAACATATGGCACCCTACAAGCTCCTACCAACCCCTGCGGGCACTTACACAACCCCACAGGCCCCTACGGAAATCTACGGGACTCTACGGGCCCCTAGGGAACCCTTCAGATTTCGACGGAACCCTACCAGCCCCTCTGGAACCCTACAGAATACTCCAGGACCCGACAGCACTCTACAAGACCCTTAGCAACACAACGGAACCTCACTAAAACCCTATGGGCTCCTACAGAACACTGCAGGTGCCTACGGAACCCTACAGACCACCTACGGAACCCTACAGACACCTGCAGGCACTTACGGAACACTGCAGGCCCCTACGGAACCCTACAGGTCCATACAGAACCCCACAGGGCCCCTACGGAACTTTACCAGTCACTACGGAACTCTACGGGTCCCTACGGAACCCTGCAGAACCCTCCAGAACCTTACAGAATCCACAGACTCCTACAGACTTCTGCGGGCACTTACACAACCCTACAGGCCCCTACGGAAATCTACGGGACTCTATGGGCCCCTAGGGAACCCTATAGATTTCGACGGAACCCTACGAGGCCCTCTGGAACCCTACAGAATACTCCAGGACCCGACAGCACTCTACAAGACCCTTAGCAACACAACGGAACCTCACTAAAACCCCTATGGGCTCCTACAGAACACTGCAGGTGCCTACGGAACCCTACAGACCCCCTACGGAACCCTACAGACACCTGCGGGCACTTACGGAACCCTGCAGGCCCCTACGGAACCCTACAGGTCCATACAGAACCCCACAGGGCCCTACGAACTTTACCAGCCACTACGGAACTCTACGGGTCCCTACGGAACCCTGCAGAACCCTCCGGAACCTTACAGAATCCCACAGACTCCTGCGGGCACTTACACAACCCTACAGGTCCCTACGGAAATCTACGGGACTCTATGGGCCCCTAGGGAACCCTATAGATTTCGATGGAACCCTACCAGCCCCTCTGGAACCCTACAGAATACTCCAGGACCCGACAGCACTCTACAAGACCCTTAGCAACACAACGGAACCTCACTAAAACCCTATGGGCTCCTACAGAACACTGCAGGCGCCTACGGAACCCTACAGACCCCTACTGAATACTACCAGCCACTACAGAAAAATATGGCCCCTACGGAACTCTACGGAACCTGACAGAAACACTGTGGGCCCCTACAGGCCCTTGCGGGCACTTGCAGAACTCTGCAGGAACCCACGGAACTTTATGGAACCCTACCAGCCCCTACGGAAGCCTAAAGACCCTTGCAGGCAGTTACGGAACGGTACAGGGCCCCTAGGGAACTTTACCAGCCACTACGGAACTCTACGGGCCCCTACGGAACCCTGCAGAACCCTCCAGAACCTTACAGAATCCCACGGATTCCTATAGACTCCTGCGGGCACTTACTCAACCCTAGAGGACCCTACGGAACACTACTGGCTCCTGCGGTACTCCAGAGGCCTCTAGGGAACCTACGAAGCCCTAGGGAACCCTATGGATCCTTACGGAACAGTACGGCCCCTTCAGACCTCTGCGGGCGCTTATGGAAACCTACAGGACCCTACGGAACTGTACGAGACTCTACAGGCCCCTAGGGAACACCACAGGCCCCTACGGAACCCTACACAATCCTCCGGAAACATATGGCACCCTACAAGCTCCTACCAACCCCTGCGGGCACTTACACAACCCTACAGGTCCCTACGGAAATCTACGGGACTCTACGGGCCCCTAGGGAACCCTTCAGATTTCGACGGAACCCTACCAGGCCCTCTGGAACCCTACAGAATACTCCAGGACCCGACAGCACTCTACAAGACCCTTAGCAACACAACGGAACCTCACTAAAACCCTATGGGCTCCTACAGAACACTGCAGGTGCCTACGGAACCCTACAGACCCCTACGGAACCCTACAGACACCTGCGGGCACTTACGGAACCCTGCAGGCCCCTACGGAACCCTACAGGTCCATACAGAACCCCACAGGGCCCTACGGAACTTACCAGCCACTACGGAACTCTACGGGTCCCTACGGAACCCTGCAGAACCCTCCGGAACCTTACAGAATCCCACAGACTCCTACAGACTTCTGCGGGCACTTACTCAACCCTAGAGGACCCTACGGAACACTACTGGCTCCTGCGGTACTCCAGAGGCCTCTAGGGAACCTACGAAGCTCTAGGGAACCCTATGGATCCTTACGGAACAGTACGGGCCCCCTTCAGACCTCTGCGGGCGCTTATGGAAACCTACAGGACCCTACGGAACTGTACGAGACTCTACAGGCCCCTAGGGAACACCACAGGCCCCTACGGAACCCTACACAACCCTCCGGAAACATATGGCACCCTACAAGCTCCTACCAACCCCTGCGGGCACTTACACAACCCTACAGGCCCCTACGGAAATCTACGGACTCTACGGGCCCCTAGGGAACCCTTCAGATTTTGACGGAACCCTACCAGCCCCTCTGGAACCCTACAGAATACTCCAGGACCCGACAGCACTCTACAAGACCCTTAGCAACACAACGGAACCTCACTAAAACCCTATGGGCTCCTACAGAACACTGCAGGTGCCTACGGAACCCTACAGACCCCTACGGAACCCTACAGACACCTGCGGGCACTTACGGAACCCTGCAGGCCCCTACGGAAGCCTACAGGTCCATACAGAACCCCACAGGGCCCTACGGAACTTTACCAGCCACTACGGAACTCTACGGGTCCCTACGGAACCCTGCAGAACCCTCCGGAACCTTACAGAATCC
>NW_027415586.1:0-49353 GCF_964106895.1 Numenius arquata
CCTGCAGAACCCTCCAGAACCTTACAGAATCCCACGGATTCCTACAGACTCCTGCGGGCACTTACTCAACCCTAGAGGACCCTACGGAACACTACTGGCTCCTGCGGTACTCCAGAGGCCTCTAAGGAACCTACGAAACTCTACGGAACCCTATGGATCCTTAAGGCACAGTACGGGCCCCTTCAGACCTCTGCGGGCGCTTATGGAAACCTACAGGACCCTACCGAAACTGTACGAGACTCTACAGGCCCCTAGGGAACACCACAGGCCCCTACGGAACCCTACACAACCCTCCGGAAACATATGGCACCCTACAAGCTCCTACCAACCCCTGCGGGCACTTACATAACCCTACAGGCCCCTACGGAAATCTACGGGACTCTACGGGCCCCTAGGGAACCCTTCAGATTTCGACGGAACCCTACCAGCCCCTCTGGAACCCTACAGAATACTCCAGGACCCGACAGAACTCTACAAGACCCTTAGCAAAACAACGGAACCTCACTAAAACCCTATGGGCTCCTACAGAACACTGCAGGTGCCTACGGAACCCTACAGACCCCTACGGAACCCTACAGACACCTGCGGGCACTTACGGAACCCTGCAGGCCCCTACGGAACCCTACAGGTCCATACAGAACCCCACAGGGCCTACGGAACTTTACCAGCCACTACGGAACTCTACAGGTCCCTACGGAACCCTGCAGAACCCTCCAGAACCTTACAGAATCCCACAGACTCCTACAGACTTCTGCGGGCACTTACACAACCCTACAGGTCCCTACGGAAATCTACGGGACTCTAGGGGCCCCTAGGGAACCCTATAGATTGCGATGGAACCCTATGAGGCCCTCTGGAACCCTACAGAATACTCCAGGACCCGACACCACTCTACAAGACCCTTAGCAACACAACGGAACCTCACTAAAACCCTATGGGCTCCTACAGAACACTGCAGGCGCCTACGGAACCCTACAGACCCCTACAGAATACTACCAGCACTACAGAAAAATATGGCCCCTACGGAACTCTACGGAACCTGGCAGAAACACTGTGGGCCCCTACAGGCCCTTGCGGGCACTTGCAGAACTCTGCAGGAACCCACGGAACTTTATGGAACCCTACCAGCCCCTACGGAAGCCTAAAGACCATTGCAGGCAGTTACGGAACGGTACAGGGCCCTAGGGAACTTTACCAGCCACTACGGAACTCTACGGGCCCCTACGGAACCTTGCAGAACCCTCCAGAACCTTACAGAATCCCACGGATTCCTACAGACTCCTGCGGGCACTTACTCAACCCTAGAGGACCCTACGGAACACTGCCAGCTCCTATGGAAGGAACCCTACGGGCCCCTACAGAACACTACTGGCTCCTGCGGTACTCCAGAGGCCTCTAGGGAACCTACGAAGATCTACGGAGCCCTATGGATCCTTACGGCACAGTACGGGCCCCTTCAGACCTCTGCGGGCGCTTATGGAAACCTACAGGACCCTACGGAACTGTACGAGACTCTACAGGCCCCTAGGGAACACCACAGGCCCCTACGGAACCGTACGAGACTCTACAGGCCCTTAGGGAACACCACAGGCCCCTACGGAACCCTACACAACCCTCTGGAAACTTATGGAACCCTACAAGCTCCTACCAACCCCTGCGAGCACTTACACAACCCTACAGGTCCCTACGGCAATCTACGGGACTCTATGGGCCCCTAGGGAACCCTACAGATTTCGACGGAACCCTACGAGCCCCTCTGGAACCCTACAGAATACTCCAGGACCCGACAGCACTCTACAAGACCCTTAGCAACACAACGGAACCTCACTAAAACCCTATGGGCTCCTACAGAACACTGTAGGTGCCTACGGAACCCTACAGACACCTACGGGCACTTACAGAACACTGCAGGCCCCTATGGAACCCTACAGGTCCATACAGAACCCCACAGGGCCCTACGGAACTTTACCAGCCACTACGGAACTCTACGGGCCCCTACAGAACCCTGCAGAACCCTCCAGAACCTTACAGAATCCCACGGATTCCTACAGACTCCTGCGGGCACTTACTCAACCCTAGAGGACCCTACGGAACACTACTGGCTCCTGCGGTACTCCAGAGGCCTCTAGGGAACCTACGAAGCTCTACGGAACCCTATGGATCCTTACGGAACAGTATGGGCCCCTTCAGACCTCTGCGGGCGCTTATGGAAACCTACAGGACCCTACGGAACTCTACGAGACTCTACAGGCCCCTAGGGAACACCACAGGCCCCTACGGAACTGTACGAGACTCTACAGGCCCCTAGGGAACACCACAGGCCCCTACGGAACCCTACACAACCCTCTGGAAACTTATGGCACCCTACAAGCTCCTACCAACCCCTGCGGGCACTTACACAACCCGACAGGCCCCTACGGAAATCTACGGGACTCTATGGGCCCCTAGGGAACCCTACAGATTTCGACGGAACCCTACGAGCCCCTCTGGAACCCTACAGAATACTCCAGGACCCGACAGCACTCTACAAGACCCTTAGCAACACAACGGAACCTCACTAAAACCCTATGGGCTCCTACAGAACACTGTAGGTGCCTACGGAAACCTACAGACCCCTACAGAATACTACCAGCCACTACAGAAAAATATGGCCCCTACGGAACTCTACGGAACCTGGCAGAAACACTGTGGGCCCCTACAGGCCCTTGCGGGCACTTGCAGAACTCTGCAGGAACCCACGGAACTTTATGGAACCCTACCAGCCCCTACGGAAGCCTAAAGACCATTGCAGGCAGTTACGGAACGGTACAGGGCCCTAGGGAACTTTACCAGCCACTACGGAACTCTAGGGGCCCCTACGGAACCTTGCAGAACCCTCCAGAACCTTACAGAATCCCACGGATTCCTACAGACTCCTGCGGGCACTTACTCAACCCTAGAGGACCCTACGGAACACTGCCAGCTCCTATGGAAGGAAGCCTATGGGCCCCTACAGAACACTACTGGCTCCTGCGGTACTCCAGAGGCCTCTAGGGAACCTACGAAGCTCTACGGAACCCTATGGATCCTTACGGAACAGTATGGGCCCCTTCAGACCTCTGCGGGCGCTTATGGAAACCTACAGGACCCTACGGAACTGTACGAGACTCTACAGGCCCCTAGGGAACACCACAGGCCCCTACGGAACCGTACGAGACTCTACAGGCCCTTAGGGAACACCACAGGCCCCTACGGAACCCTACACAACCCTCCGGAAACATATGGCACCCTACAAGCTCCTACCAACCCCTGCGAGCACTTACACAACCCTACAGGTCCCTACGGCAATCTACGGGACTCTATGCTATGGGCCCCTAGGGAACCCTACAGATTTCGACGGAACCCTACGAGCCCCTCTGGAACCCTACAGAATACTCCAGGACCCGACAGCACTCTACAAGACCCTTAGCAACACAACGGAACCTCACTAAACCCTATGGGCTCCTACAGAACACTGTAGGTGCCTACGGAAACCTACAGACCCCTACAGAATACTACCAGCCACTACAGAAAAAATATGGCCCCTACGGAACTCTACGGAACCTGGCAGAAACACTGTGGGCCCCTACTGGCCCTTGCGGGCACTTGCAGAACTCTGCAGGAACCCACGGAACTTTATGGAACCCTGCCAGCCCCTACGGAAGCCTAAAGACCCTTGCAGGCAGTTACGGAACGGTACAGGGCCCTAGGGAACTTTACCAGCCACTATGGAACTCTACGGGCCCCTACGGAACCCTGCAGAACCCTCCAGAACCTTACAGAATCCCACGGATTCCTACAGACTCCTGCGGGCACTTACTCAACCCTAGAGGACCCTACGGAACACTACTGGCTCCTGCGGTACTCCAGAGGCCTCTAAGGAACCTACGAAACTCTACGGAACCCTATGGATCCTTACGGCACAGTACGGGCCCCTTCAGACCTCTGCGGGCGCTTATGGAAACCTACAGGACCCTACCGAAACTGTACGAGACTCTACAGGCCCTAGGGAACACCACAGGCCCCTACGGAACCCTACACAACCCTCCGGAAACTTATGGAACCCTACAAGCTCCTACCAACCCCTGCGGGCACTTACATAACCCTACAGGCCCCTACGGAAATCTACGGGACTCTACGGGCCCCTAGGGAACCCTTCAGATTTTGACGGAACCCTACCAGCCCCTCTGGAACCCTACAGAATACTCCAGACCCGACAGCACTCTACAAGACCCTTAGCAACACAACGGAACCTCACTAAAACCCTATGGGCTCCTACAGAACACTGCAGGTGCCTACGGAACCCTACAGACCCCTACGGAACCCTACAGACACCTGCGGGCACTTACGGAACCCTGCAGGCCCCTACGGAACCCTACAGGTCCATACAGAACCCCACAGGGCCCTACGGAAATTTACCAGCCACTACGGAACTCTACGGGTCCCTAGGGAACCCTGCAGAACCCTCCAGAACCTTACAGAATCCCACAGAGTCCTACAGACTTCTGCGGGCACTTACACAACCCTACAGGTCCCTACGGAAATCTACGGGACTCTATGGGCCCCTAGGGAACCCTACAGATTGCGATGGAACCCTATGAGCCCCTCTGGAACCCTACAGAATACTCCAGGACCCGACAGCACTCTACAAGACCCTTAGCAACACAACGGAACCTCACTAAAACCCTATGGGCTCCTACAGAACACTGCAGGCGCCTACGGAACCCTACAGACCCCTACAGAATACTACCACCACTACAGAAAAATATGGCCCCTACGGAACTCTACGGAACCTGGCAGAAACACTGTGCGCCCCTACAGGCCCTTGCGGGCACTTGCAGAACTCTGCAGGAACCCACGGAACTTTATGGAACCCTACCAGCCCCTACAGAAGCCTAAAGACCATTGCAGGCAGTTACGGAATGGTACAGGGCCCTAGGGAACTTTACCAGCCACTACGGAACTCTACGGGCCCCTACGGAACCTTGCAGAACCCTCCAGAACCTTACAGAATCCCACGGATTCCTACAGACTCCTGCGGGCACTTACTCAACCCTAGAGGACCCTACGGAACACTGCCAGCTCCTATGGAAGGAACCCTACGGGCCCCTACAGAACACTACTGGCTCCTGCGGTACTCCAGAGGCCTCTAGGGAACCTACGAAGCTCTACGGAGCCCTATGGATCCTTACGGAACAGTACGGGCCCATTCAGACCTCTGCGGGCGCTTATGGAAACCTACAGGACCCTACGGAACTGTACGAGACTCTACAGGCCCCTAGGGAACACCACAGGCCCCTACGGAACCGTACGAGACTCTACAGGCCCTTAGGGAACACCACAGGCCCCTACGGAACCCTACACAACCCTCTGGAAACTTATGGAACCCTACAAGCTCCTACCAACCCCTGCGAGCACTTACACAACCCTACAGGTCCCTACGGCAATCTACGGGACTCTATGGGCCCCTAGGGAACCCTACAGATTTCGACGGAACCCTACGAGCCCCTCTGGAACCCTACAGAATACTCCAGGACCCGACAGCACTCTACAAGACCCTTAGCAACACAACGGAACCTCACTAAAACCCTATGGGCTCCTACAGAACACTGTAGGTACCTACGGAAACCTACAGACCCCTACAGAATACTACCAGCCACTACAGAAAAATATGGCCCCTACGGAACTCTACGGAACCTGGCAGAAACACTGTGCGCCCCTACAGGCCATTGCGGGCACTTGCAGAACTCTGCAGGAACCCACGGAACTTTATAGAACCCTACCAGCCCCTACGGAAGCCTAAAGACCCTTGCAGGCAGTTACGGAACGGTACAGGGCCCTACGGAACTTTACCAGCCACTACGGAACTCTACGGGCCCCTACGGAACCCTGCAGAACCCTCCAGAACCTTACAGAATCCCACGGATTCCTACAGACTCCTGCGGGCACTTACTCAACCCTAGAGGACCCTACGGAACACTGCCAGCTCCTATGGAAGGAACCCTACGGGCCCCTACAGAACACTACTGGCTCCTGCGGTACTCCAGAGGCCTCTAGGGAACCTACGAAGCTCTACAGAACCCTATGGATCCTTACGGCACAGTACGGGCCCCTTCAGACCTCTGCGGGCGCTTATGGAAACCTACAGGACCCTACGGAACTGTACGAGACTCTACAGGCCCCTAGGGAACACCACCGGCCCCTACGGAACCCTACACAACCCTCCGGAAACATATGGCACCCTACAAGCTCCTACCAACCCCTGCGGGCACTTACATAACCCTACAGGTCCCTACGGAAATCTACGGGACTCTACGGGCCCCTAGGGAACCCTACAGATTTCGACGGAACCCTACGAGGCCCTCTGGAACCCTACAGAATACTCCAGGACCCGACAGCACTCTATAAGACCCTTAGCAACACAACGGAACCTCACTAAAACCCTATGGGCTCCTACAGAACACTGTAGGTGCCTACGGAAACCTACAGACCCCTACAGAATACTACCAGCCACTACAGAAAAATATGGCCCCTACGGAACTCTACGGAACCTGGCAGAAACACTGTGGGCCCCTACAGGCCCTTGCGGGCACTTGCAGAACTCTGCAAAAACCCACGGAACTTTATGGAACCCTACCAGCCCTTACGGAAGCCTAAAGACCATTGCAGGCAGTTACGGAACGGTACAGGGCCCTAAGGGACTTTACCAGCCACTACGGAACTCTACGGGCCCCTACGGAACCCTGCAGAACCTTACAGAATCCCACGGATTCCTACAGACTCCTGCGGGCACTTACTCAACCCTAGAGGACCCTACGGAACACTGCCAGCTCCTATGGAAGGAACCTTACGGGCCCCTACAGAACACTACTGGCTCCTGCGGTACTCCAGAGGCCTCTAGGGAACCTACGAAGCTCTACGGAGCCCTATGGATCCTTACGGCACAGTACGGGCCCCTTCAGACCTCTGCGGGCGCTTATGGAAACCTACAGGACCCTACCGAAACTGTACGAGACTCTACAGGCCCCTAGGGAACACCACAGGCCCCTACGGAACCCTACACAACCCTCCGGAAACTTATGGAACCCTACAAGCTCCTACCAACCCCTGCGGGCACTTACATAACCCTACAGGCCCCTACGGAAATCTACGGGACTCTACGGGCCCCTAGGGAACCCTTCAGATTTCGACGGAACCCTACCAGCCCCTCTGGAACCCTACAGAATACTCCAGGACCCGACAGCACTCTACAAGACCCTTAGCAACACAACGGAACCTCACTAAAACCCTATGGGCTCCTACAGAACACTGCAGGTGCCTACGGAACCCTACAGACCCCTACGGAACCCTACAGACACCTGCGGGCACTTACGGAACCCTGCAGGCCCCTACGGAACCCTACAGGTCCATACAGAACCCCACAGGGCCCTACGGAAATTTACCAGCCACTACGGAACTCTACGGGTCCCTAGGGAACCCTGCAGAACCCTCCAGAACCTTACAGAATCCCACAGACTCCTACAGACTTCTGCGGGCACTTACACAACCCTACAGGTCCCTACGGAAATCTACGGGACTCTATGGGCCCCTAGGGAACCCTATAGATTGCGATGGAACCCTATGAGCCCCTCTGGAACCCTACAGAATACTCCAGGACCCGACAGCACTCTACAAGACCCTTAGCAACACAACGGAACCTCACTAAAACCCTATGGGCTCCTACAGAACACTGCAGGCGCCTACGGAACCCTACAGACCCCTACAGAATACTACCACCACTACAGAAAAATATGGCCCCTACGGAACTCTACGGAACCTGGCAGAAACACTGTGCGCCCCTACAGGCCCTTGCGGGCACTTGCAGAACTCTGCAGGAACCCACGGAACTTTATAGAACCCTACCAGCCCCTACGGAAGCCTAAAGACCCTTGCAGGCAGTTACGGAACGGTACAGGGCCCTACGGAACTTTACCAGCCACTACGGAACTCTACGGGCCCCTACGGAACCCTGCAGAACCCTCCAGAACCTTACAGAATCCCACGGATTCCTACAGACTCCTGCGGGCACTTACTCAACCCTAGAGGACCCTACGGAACACTGCCAGCTCCTATGGAAGGAACCCTACGGGCCCCTACAGAACACTACTGGCTCCTGCGGTACTCCAGAGGCCTCTAGGGAACCTACGAAGCTCTACAGAACCCTATGGATCCTTACGGCACAGTACGGGCCCCTTCAGACCTCTGCGGGCGCTTATGGAAACCTACAGGACCCTACGGAACTGTACGAGACTCTACAGGCCCCTAGGGAACACCACCGGCCCCTACGGAACCCTACACAACCCTCCGGAAACATATGGCACCCTACAAGCTCCTACCAACCCCTGCAAGCACTTACATAACCCTACAGGTCCCTACGGAAATCTACGGGACTCTACGGGCCCCTAGGGAACCCTACAGATTTCGACGGAACCCTACGAGGCCCTCTGGAACCCTACAGAATACTCCAGGACCCGACAGCACTCTATAAGACCCTTAGCAACACAACGGAACCTCACTAAAACCCTATGGGCTCCTACAGAACACTGTAGGTGCCTACGGAAACCTACAGACCCCTACAGAATACTACCAGCCACTACAGAAAAATATGGCCCCTACGGAACTCTACGGAACCTGGCAGAAACACTGTGGGCCCCTACAGGCCCTTGCGGGCACTTGCAGAACTCTGCAGGAACCCACGGAACTTTATGGAACCCTACCAGCCCTTACGGAAGCCTAAAGACCATTGCAGGCAGTTAAGGAACGGTACAGGGCCCTAAGGAACTTTACCAGCCACTACGGAACTCTACGGGCCCCTACGGAACCCTGCAGAACCTTACAGAATCCCACGGATTCCTACAGACTCCTGCGGGCACTTACTCAACCCTAGAGGACCCTACGGAACACTGCCAGCTCCTATGGAAGGAACCTTACGGGCCCCTACAGAACACTACTGGCTCCTGCGGTACTCCAGAGGCCTCTAGGGAACCTACGAAGCTCTACGGAGCCCTATGGATCCTTACGGCACAGTACGGGCCCCTTCAGACCTCTGCGGGCGCTTATGGAAACCTACAGGACCCTACCGAAACTGTACGAGACTCTACAGGCCCCTAGGGAACACCACAGGCCCCTACGGAACCCTACACAACCCTCCGGAAACTTATGGAACCCTACAAGCTCCTACCAACCCCTGCGGGCACTTACATAACCCTACAGGCCCCTACGGAAATCTACGGGACTCTACGGGCCCCTAGGGAACCCTTCAGATTTCGACGGAACCCTACCAGCCCCTCTGGAACCCTACAGAATACTCCAGGACCCGACAGCACTCTACAAGACCCTTAGCAACACAACGGAACCTCACTAAAACCCTATGGGCTCCTACAGAACACTGCAGGTGCCTACGGAACCCTACAGACCCCTACGGAACCCTACAGACACCTGCGGGCACTTACGGAACCCTGCAGGCCCCTACGGAACCCTACAGGTCCATACAGAACCCCACAGGGCCCTACGGAAATTTACCAGCCACTACGGAACTCTACGGGTCCCTAGGGAACCCTGCAGAACCCTCCAGAACCTTACAGAATCCCACAGACTCCTACAGACTTCTGCGGGCACTTACACAACCCTACAGGTCCCTACGGAAATCTACGGGACTCTAGGGGCCCCTAGGGAACCCTATAGATTGCGATGGAACCCTATGAGCCCCTCTGGAACCCTACAGAATACTCCAGGACCCGACACCACTCTACAAGACCCTTAGCAACACAACGGAACCTCACTAAAACCCTATGGGCTCCTACAGAACACTGCAGGCGCCTACGGAACCCTACAGACCCCTACAGAATACTACCACCACTACAGAAAAATATGGCCCCTACGGAACTCTACGGAACCTGGCAGAAACACTGTGCGCCCCTACAGGCCCTTGCGGGCACTTGCAGAACTCTGCAGGAACCCACGGAACTTTATGGAACCCTACCAGCCCCTACGGAAGCCTAAAGACCATTGCAGGCAGTTACGGAACGGTACAGGGCCCTAGGGAACTTTACCAGCCACTACGGAACTCTACGGGCCCCTACGGAACCCTGCAGAACCCTCCAGAACCTTACAGAATCCCACGGATTCCTACAGACTCCTGCGGGCACTTACTCAACCCTAGAGGACCCTACGGAACACTGCCAGCCCCTATGGAAGGAACCCTACGGGCCCCTACAGAACACTACTGGCTCCTGCGGTACTCCAGAGGCCTCTAGGGAACCTACGAAGCTCTACGGAGCCCTATGGATCCTTACGGAACAGTACGGGCCCATTCAGACCTCTGCGGGCGCTTATGGAAACCTACAGGACCCTACGGAACTGTACGAGACTCTGCAGGCCCCTAGGGAACACCACAGGCCCCTACGGAACCGTACGAGACTCTACAGGCCCTTAGGGAACACCACAGGCCCCTACGGAACCCTACACAACCCTCTGGAAACTTATGGAACCCTACAAGCTCCTACCAACCCCTGCGAGCACTTACACAACCCTACAGGTCCCTACGGCAATCTACAGGACTCTATGGGCCCCTAGGGAACCCTACAGATTTCGACGGAACCCTACGAGCCCCTCTGGAACCCTACAGAATACTCCAGGACCCGACAGCACTCTACAAGACCCTTAGCAACACAACGGAACCTCACTAAAACCCTATGGGCTCCTACAGAACACTGTAGGTACCTACGGAACCCTACAGACCCCTACAGAATACTACCAGCCACTACAGAAAAATATGGCCCCTACGGAACTCTACGGAACCTGGCAGAAACACTGTGCGCCCCTACAGGCCATTGCGGGCACTTGCAGAACTCTGCAGGAACCCACGGAACTTTATAGAACCCTACCAGCCCCTACGGAAGCCTAAAGACCCTTGCAGGCAGTTACGGAACGGTACAGGGCCCTACGGAACTTTACCAGCCACTACGGAACTCTACGGGCCCCTACGGAACCCTGCAGAACCCTCCAGAACCTTACAGAATCCCACGGATTCCTACAGACTCCTGCGGGCACTTACTCAACCCTAGAGGACCCTACGGAACACTGCCAGCTCCTATGGAAGGAACCCTACGGGCCCCTACAGAAAACTACTGGCTCCTGCGGTACTCCAGAGGCCTCTAGGGAACCTACGAAGCTCTACAGAACCCTATGGATCCTTACGGCACAGTACGGGCCCCTTCAGACCTCTGCGGGCGCTTATGGAAACCTACAGGACCCTACGGAACTGTACGAGACTCTACAGGCCCCTAGGGAACACCACCGGCCCCTACGGAACCCTACACAACCCTCCGGAAACATATGGCACCCTACAAGCTCCTACCAACCCCTGCGGGCACTTACATAACCCTACAGGTCCCTACGGAAATCTACGGGACTCTACGGGCCCCTAGGGAACCCTACAGATTTCGACGGAACCCTACGAGGCCCTCTGGAACCCTACAGAATACTCCAGGACCCGACAGCACTCTACAAGACCCTTAGCAACACAACGGAACCTCACTAAAACCCTATGGGCTCCTACAGAACACTGCAGGTGCCTACGGAACCCTACAGACCCCTACGGAACCCTACAGACACCTGCGGGCACTTACGGAACCCTGCAGGCCCCTACGGAACCCTACAGGTCCATACAGAACCCCACAGGGCCCTACGGAAATTTACCAGCCACTACGGAACTCTACGGGTCCCTACGGAACCCTGCAGAACCCTCCAGAACCTTACAGAATCCCACAGACTCCTACAGACTTCTGCGGGCACTTACACAACCCTACAGGTCCCTACGGAAATCTACGGGACTCTATGGGCCCCTAGGGAACCCTATAGATTGCGATGGAACCCTATGAGGCCCTCTGGAACACTACAGAATACTCCAGGACCCGACAGCACTCTACAAGACCCTTAGCAACACAACGGAACCTCACTAAAACCCTATGGGCTCCTACAGAACACTGCAGGCGCCTACGGAACCCTACAGACCCCTACAGAATACTACCACCACTACAGAAAAATATGGCCCCTACGGAACTCTACGGAACCTGGCAGAAACACTGTGCGCCCCTACAGGCCCTTGCGGGCACTTGCAGAACTCTGCAGGAACCCACGGAACTTTATGGAACCCTACCAGCCCTTACGGAAGCCTAAAGACCATTGCAGGCAGTTACGGAACAGTACAGGGCCCTAGGGAACTTTACCAGCCACTACGGAACTCTACGGGCCCCTACGGAACCTTGCAGAACCCTCCAGAACCTTACAGAATCCCACGGATTCCTACAGACTCCTGCGGGCACTTACTCAACCCTAGAGGACCCTACGGAACACTGCCAGCTCCTATGGAAGGAACCCTACGGGCCCCTACAGAACACTACTGGCTCCTGCGGTACTCCAGAGGCCTCTAGGGAACCTACGAAGCTCTACGGAGCCCTATGGATCCTTACGGAACAGTACGGGCCCATTCAGACCTCTGCGGGCGCTTATGGAAACCTACAGGACCCTACGGAACTGTACGAGACTCTACAGGCCCCTAGGGAACACCACAGGCCCCTACGGAACCGTACGAGACTCTACAGGCCCTTAGGGAACACCACAGGCCCCTACGGAACCCTACACAACCCTCTGGAAACTTATGGAACCCTACAAGCTCCTACCAACCCCTGCGAGCACTTACACAACCCTACAGGTCCCTACGGCAATCTACGGGACTCTATGGGCCCCTAGGGAACCCTACAGATTTCGACGGAACCCTACGAGCCCCTCTGGAACCCTACAGAATACTCCAGGACCCGACAGCACTCTACAAGACCCTTAGCAACACAACGGAACCTCACTAAAACCCTATGGGCTCCTACAGAACACTGTAGGTACCTACGGAAACCTACAGACCCCTACAGAATACTACCAGCCACTACAGAAAAATATGGCCCCTACGGAACTCTACGGAACCTGGCAGAAACACTGTGGGCCCCTACAGGCCATTGCGGGCACTTGCAGAACTCTGCAGGAACCCACGGAACTTTATAGAACCCTACCAGCCCCTACGGAAGCCTAAAGACCCTTGCAGGCAGTTACGGAACGGTACAGGGCCCTAGGGAACTTTACCAGCCACTACGGAACTCTACGGGCCCCTACGGAACCCTGCAGAACCCTCCAGAACCTTACAGAATCCCACGGATTCCTACAGACTCCTGCGGGCACTTACTCAACCCTAGAGGACCCTACGGAACACTGCCAGCTCCTATGGAAGGAACCCTACGGGCCCCTACAGAACACTACTGGCTCCTGCGGTACTCCAGAGGCCTCTAGGGAACCTACGAAGCTCTACAGAACCCTATGGATCCTTACGGCACAGTACGGGCCCCTTCAGACCTCTGCGGGCGCTTATGGAAACCTACAGGACCCTACGGAACTGTACGAGACTCTACAGGCCCCTAGGGAACACCACCGGCCCCTACGGAACCCTACACAACCCTCCGGAAACATATGGCACCCTACAAGCTCCTACCAACCCCTGCGGGCACTTACATAACCCTACAGGTCCCTACGGAAATCTACGGGACTCTACGGGCCCCTAGGGAACCCTACAGATTTCGACGGAACCCTACGAGGCCCTCTGGAACCCTACAGAATACTCCAGGACCCGACAGCACTCTATAAGACCCTTAGCAACACAACGGAACCTCACTAAAACCCTATGGGCTCCTACAGAACACTGTAGGTGCCTACGGAAACCTACAGACCCCTACAGAATACTACCAGCCACTACAGAAAAATATGGCCCCTACGGAACTCTACGGAACCTGGCAGAAACACTGTGGGCCCCTACAGGCCCTTGCGGGCACTTGCAGAACTCTGCAGGAACCCACGGAACTTTATGGAACCCTACCAGCCCTTACGGAAGCCTAAAGACCATTGCAGGCAGTTACGGAACGGTACAGGGCCCTAAGGAACTTTACCAGCCACTACGGAACTCTACGGGCCCCTACGGAACCCTGCAGAACCTTACAGAATCCCACGGATTCCTACAGACTCCTGCGGGCACTTACTCAACCCTAGAGGACCCTACGGAACACTGCCAGCTCCTATGGAAGGAACCTTACGGGCCCCTACAGAACACTACTGGCTCCTGCGGTACTCCAGAGGCCTCTAGGGAACCTACGAAGCTCTACGGAGCCCTATGGATCCTTACGGAACAGTACGGGCCCATTCAGACCTCTGCGGGCGCTTATGGAAACCTACAGAACCCTACGGAACTCTAAGAGACTCTACAGGCCCCTAGGGAACACCACAGGCCCCTACGGAACCCTACACAACCCTCCGGAAACTTATGGAACCCTACAAGCTCCTACCAACCCCTGCGGGCACTTACATAACCCTACAGGCCCCTACGGAAATCTATGGGACTCTACGGGCCCCTAGGGAACCCTTCAGATTTCGACGGAACCCTACCAGCCCCTCTGGAACCCTACAGAATACTCCAGGACCCGACAGCACTCTACAAGACCCTTAGCAACACAACGGAACCTCACTAAAACCCTATGGGCTCCTACAGAACACTGCAGGTGCCTACGGAACCCTACAGACCCCTACGGAACCCTACAGACACCTGCGGGCACTTACGGAACCCTGCAGGCCCCTACGGAACCCTACAGGTCCATACAGAACCCCACAGGGCCCTACGGAAATTTACCAGCCACTACGGAACTCTACGGGTCCCTACGGAACCCTGCAGAACCCTCCAGAACCTTACAGAATCCCACAGACTCCTACAGACTTCTGCGGGCACTTACACAACCCTACAGGTCCCTACGGAAATCTACGGGACTCTATGGGCCCCTAGGGAACCCTATAGATTGCGATGGAACCCTATGAGGCCCTCTGGAACACTACAGAATACTCCAGGACCCGACAGCACTCTACAAGACCCTTAGCAACACAACGGAACCTCACTAAAACCCTATGGGCTCCTACAGAACACTGCAGGCGCCTACGGAACCCTACAGACCCCTACAGAATACTACCACCACTACAGAAAAATATGGCCCCTACGGAACTCTACGGAACCTGGCAGAAACACTGTGCGCCCCTACAGGCCCTTGCGGGCACTTGCAGAACTCTGCAGGAACCCACGGAACTTTATGGAACCCTACCAGCCCTTACGGAAGCCTAAAGACCATTGCAGGCAGTTACGGAACAGTACAGGGCCCTAGGGAACTTTACCAGCCACTACGGAACTCTACGGGCCCCTACGGAACCCTGCAGAACCTTACAGAATCCCACGGATTCCTACAGACTCCTGCGGGCACTTACTCAACCCTAGAGGACCCTACGGAACACTGCCAGCTCCTATGGAAGGAACCCTACGGGCCCCTACAGAACACTACTGGCTCCTGCGGTACTCCAGAGGCCTCTAGGGAACCTACGAAGCTCTACGGAGCCCTATGGATCCTTACGGAACAGTACGGGCCCATTCAGACCTCTGCGGGCGCTTATGGAAACCTACAGGACCCTACGGAACTGTACGAGACTCTACAGGCCCCTAGGGAACACCACAGGCCCCTACGGAACCGTACGAGACTCTACAGGCCCTTAGGGAACACCACAGGCCCCTACGGAACCCTACACAACCCTCTGGAAACTTATGGAACCCTACAAGCTCCTACCAACCCCTGCGAGCACTTACACAACCCTACAGGTCCCTACGGCAATCTACGGGACTCTATGGGCCCCTAGGGAACCCTACAGATTTCGACGGAACCCTACGAGCCCCTCTGGAACCCTACAGAATACTCCAGGACCCGACAGCACTCTACAAGACCCTTAGCAACACAACGGAACCTCACTAAAACCCTATGGGCTCCTACAGAACACTGTAGGTACCTACGGAAACCTACAGACCCCTACAGAATACTACCAGCCACTACAGAAAAATATGGCCCCTACGGAACTCTACGGAACCTGGCAGAAACACTGTGGGCCCCTACAGGCCATTGCGGGCACTTGCAGAACTCTGCAGGAACCCACGGAACTTTATAGAACCCTACCAGCCCCTACGGAAGCCTAAAGACCCTTGCAGGCAGTTACGGAACGGTACAGGGCCCTAGGGAACTTTACCAGCCACTACGGAACTCTACGGGCCCCTACGGAACCCTGCAGAACCCTCCAGAACCTTACAGAATCCCACGGATTCCTACAGACTCCTGCGGGCACTTACTCAACCCTAGAGGACCCTACGGAACACTGCCAGCTCCTATGGAAGGAACCCTACGGGCCCCTACAGAACACTACTGGCTCCTGCGGTACTCCAGAGGCCTCTAGGGAACCTACGAAGCTCTACAGAACCCTATGGATCCTTACGGCACAGTACGGGCCCCTTCAGACCTCTGCGGGCGCTTATGGAAACCTACAGGACCCTACGGAACTGTACGAGACTCTACAGGCCCCTAGGGAACACCACCGGCCCCTACGGAACCCTACACAACCCTCCGGAAACATATGGCACCCTACAAGCTCCTACCAACCCCTGCGGGCACTTACATAACCCTACAGGTCCCTACGGAAATCTACGGGACTCTACGGGCCCCTAGGGAACCCTACAGATTTCGACGGAACCCTACGAGGCCCTCTGAAACCCTACAGAATACTCCAGGACCCGACAGCACTCTATAAGACCCTTAGCAACACAACGGAACCTCACTAAAACCCTATGGGCTCCTACAGAACACTGTAGGTGCCTACGGAAACCTACAGACCCCTACAGAATACTACCAGCCACTACAGAAAAATATGGCCCCTACGGAACTCTACGGAACCTGGCAGAAACACTGTGGGCCCCTACAGGCCCTTGCGGGCACTTGCAGAACTCTGCAGTAACCCACGGAACTTTATGGAACCCTACCAGCCCTTACGGAAGCCTAAAGACCATTGCAGGCAGTTACGGAACGGTACAGGGCCCTAAGGAACTTTACCAGCCACTACGGAACTCTACGGGCCCCTACGGAACCCTGCAGAACCTTACAGAATCCCACGGATTCCTACAGACTCCTGCGGGCACTTACTCAACCCTAGAGGACCCTACGGAACACTGCCAGCTCCTATGGAAGGAACCTTACGGGCCCCTACAGAACACTACTGGCTCCTGCGGTACTCCAGAGGCCTCTAGGGAACCTACGAAGCTCTACGGAGCCCTATGGATCCTTACGGAACAGTACGGGCCCATTCAGACCTCTGCGGGCGCTTATGGAAACCTACAGAACCCTACGGAACTCTAAGAGACTCTACAGGCCCCTAGGGAACACCACAGGCCCCTACGGAACCGTACGAGACTCTACAGGCCCTTAGGGAACACCACAGGCCCCTACGGAACCCTACACAACCCTCCGGAAACATATGGAACCCTACAAGCTCCTACCAACCCCTGCGAGCACTTACACAACCCTACAGGTCCCTACGGCAATCTACGGGACTCTATGGGCCCCTAGGAAACCCTACAGATTTCGACGGAACCCTACGAGCCCCTCTGGAACCCTACAGAATACTCCAGGACCCGACAGCACTCTACAAGACCCTTAGCAACACAACGGAACCTCACTAAACCCTATGGGCTCCTACAGAACACTGTAGGTGCCTATGGAAACCTACAGACCCCTACAGAATACTACCAGCCACTACAGAAAAATATGGCCCCTACGGAACTCTACGGAACCTGGCAGAAACACTGTGGGCCCCTACAGGCCCTTGCGGGCACTTGCAGAACTCTGCAGGAACCCACGGAACTTTATGGAACCCTGCCAGCCCCTACGGAAGCCTAAAGACCCTTGCAGGCAGTTACGGAACGGTACAGGGCCCTAGGGAACTTTACCAGCCACTATGGAACTCTACGGGCCCCTACGGAACCCTGCAGAACCCTCCAGAACCTTACAGAATCCCACGGATTCCTACAGACTCCTGCGGGCACTTACTCAACCCTAGAGGACCCTACGGAACACTACTGGCTCCTGCGGTACTCCAGAGGCCTCTAAGGAACCTACGAAACTCTACGGAACCCTATGGATCCTTACGGCACAGTACGGGCCCCTTCAGACCTCTGCGGGCGCTTATGGAAACCTACAGGACCCTACCGAAACTGTACGAGACTCTACAGGCCCCTAGGGAACACCACAGGCCCCTACGGAACCCTACACAACCCTCCGGAAACATATGGCACCCTACAAGCTCCTACCAACCCCTGCGGGCACTTACATAACCCTACAGGCCCCTACGGAAATCTACGGGACTCTACGGGCCCCTAGGGAACCCTTCAGATTTCGACGGAACCCTACCAGCCCCTCTGGAACCCTACAGAATACTCCAGGACCCGACAGCACTCTACAAGACCCTTAGCAACACAACGGAACCTCACTAAAACCCTATGGGCTCCTACAGAACACTGCAGGTGCCTACGGAACCCTACAGACCCCTACGGAACCCTACAGACACCTGCGGGCACTTACGGAACCCTGCAGGCCCCTACGGAACCCTACAGGTCCATACAGAACCCCACAGGGCCCTACGGAAATTTACCAGCCACTACGGAACTCTACGGGTCCCTAGGGAACCCTGCAGAACCCTCCAGAACCTTACAGAATCCCACAGACTCCTACAGACTTCTGCGGGCACTTACACAACCCTACAGGTCCCTACGGAAATCTACGGGACTCTATGGGCCCCTAGGGAACCCTATAGATTGCGATGGAACCCTATGAGCCCCTCTGGAACCCTACAGAATACTCCAGGACCCGACAGCACTCTACAAGACCCTTAGCAACACAACGGAACCTCACTAAAACCCTATGGGCTCCTACAGAACACTGCAGGCGCCTACGGAACCCTACAGACCCCTACAGAATACTACCACCACTACAGAAAAATATGGCCCCTACGGAACTCTACGGAACCTGGCAGAAACACTGTGCGCCCCTACAGGCCCTTGCGGGCACTTGCAGAACTCTGCAGGAACCCACGGAACTTTATGGAACCCTACCAGCCCCTACGGAAGCCTAAAGACCATTGCAGGCAGTTACGGAACGGTACAGGGCCCTAGGGAACTTTACCAGCCACTACGGAACTCTACGGGCCCCTACGGAACCTTGCAGAACCCTCCAGAACCTTACAGAATCCCACGGATTCCTACAGACTCCTGCGGGCACTTACTCAACCCTAGAGGACCCTACGGAACACTGCCAGCTCCTATGGAAGGAACCCTACGGGCCCCTACAGAACACTACTGGCTCCTGCGGTACTCCAGAGGCCTCTAGGGAACCTACGAAGCTCTACGGAGCCCTATGGATCCTTACGGAACAGTACGGGCCCCTTCAGACCTCTGCGGGCGCTTATGGAAACCTACAGGACCCTACGGAACTGTACGAGACTCTACAGGCCCCTAGGGAACACCACAGGCCCCTACGGAACCGTACGAGACTCTACAGGCCCTTAGGGAACACCACAGGCCCCTACGGAACCCTACACAACCCTCTGGAAACTTATGGAACCCTACAAGCTCCTACCAACCCCTGCGAGCACTTACACAACCCTACAGGTCCCTACGGCAATCTACGGGACTCTATGGGCCCCTAGGGAACCCTACAGATTTCGACGGAACCCTACGAGCCCCTCTGGAACCCTACAGAATACTCCAGGACCCGACAGCACTCTACAAGACCCTTAGCAACACAACGGAACCTCACTAAAACCCTATGGGCTCCTACAGAACACTGTAGGTACCTACGGAAACCTACAGACCCCTACAGAATACTACCAGCCACTACAGAAAAATATGGCCCCTACGGAACTCTACGGAACCTGGCAGAAACACTGTGCGCCCCTACAGGCCCTTGCGGGCACTTGCAGAACTCTGCAGGAACCCACGGAACTTTATAGAACCCTACCAGCCCCTACGGAAGCCTAAAGACCATTGCAGGCAGTTACGGAACGGTACAGGGCCCTAGGGAACTTTACCAGCCACTACGGAACTCTACGGGCCCCTACGGAACCCTGCAGAACCCTCCAGAACCTTACAGAATCCCACGGATTCCTACAGACTCCTGCGGGCACTTACTCAACCCTAGAGGACCCTACGGAACACTGCCAGCTCCTATGGAAGGAACCCTACGGGCCCCTACAGAACACTACTGGCTCCTGCGGTACTCCAGAGGCCTCTAGGGAACCTACGAAGCTCTACAGAACCCTATGGATCCTTACGGCACAGTACGGGCCCCTTCAGACCTCTGCGGGCGCTTATGGAAACCTACAGGACCCTACGGAACTGTACGAGACTCTACAGGCCCCTAGGGAACACCACCGGCCCCTACGGAACCCTACACAACCCTCCGGAAACATATGGCACCCTACAAGCTCCTACCAACCCCTGCGGGCACTTACATAACCCTACAGGTCCCTACGGAAATCTACGGGACTCTACGGGCCCCTAGGGAACCCTACAGATTTCGACGGAACCCTACGAGGCCCTCTGGAACCCTACAGAATACTCCAGGACCCGACAGCACTCTATAAGACCCTTAGCAACACAACGGAACCTCACTAAAACCCTATGGGCTCCTACAGAACACTGCAGGTGCCTACGGAACCCTACAGACCCCTACGGAACCCTACAGACACCTGCGGGCACTTACGGAACCCTGCAGGCCCCTACGGAACCCTACAGGTCCATACAGAACCCCACAGGGCCCTACGGAAATTTACCAGCCACTACGGAACTCTACGGGTCCCTAGGGAACCCTGCAGAACCCTCCAGAACCTTACAGAATCCCACAGACTCCTACAGACTTCTGCGGGCACTTACACAACCCTACAGGTCCCTACGGAAATCTACGGGACTCTATGGGCCCCTAGGGAACCCTATAGATTGCGATGGAACCCTATGAGCCCCTCTGGAACCCTACAGAATACTCCAGGACCCGACAGCACTCTACAAGACCCTTAGCAACACAACGGAACCTCACTAAAACCCTATGGGCTCCTACAGAACACTGCAGGCGCCTACGGAACCCTACAGACCCCTACAGAATACTACCACCACTACAGAAAAATATGGCCCCTACGGAACTCTACGGAACCTGGCAGAAACACTGTGCGCCCCTACAGGCCCTTGCGGGCACTTGCAGAACTCTGCAGGAACCCACGGAACTTTATGGAACCCTACCAGCCCCTACGGAAGCCTAAAGACCATTGCAGGCAGTTACGGAACGGTACAGGGCCCTAGGGAACTTTACCAGCCACTACGGAACTCTACGGGCCCCTACGGAACCTTGCAGAACCCTCCAGAACCTTACAGAATCCCACGGATTCCTACAGACTCCTGCGGGCACTTACTCAACCCTAGAGGACCCTACGGAACACTGCCAGCTCCTATGGAAGGAACCCTACGGGCCCCTACAGAACACTACTGGCTCCTGCGGTACTCCAGAGGCCTCTAGGGAACCTACGAAGCTCTACGGAGCCCTATGGATCCTTACGGAACAGTACGGGCCCCTTCAGACCTCTGCGGGCGCTTATGGAAACCTACAGGACCCTACGGAACTGTACGAGACTCTACAGGCCCCTAGGGAACACCACAGGCCCCTACGGAACCGTACGAGACTCTACAGGCCCTTAGGGAACACCACAGGCCCCTACGGAACCCTACACAACCCTCTGGAAACTTATGGAACCCTACAAGCTCCTACCAACCCCTGCGAGCACTTACACAACCCTACAGGTCCCAACGGCAATCTACGGGACTCTATGGGCCCCTAGGGAACCCTACAGATTTCGACGGAACCCTACGAGCCCCTCTGGAACCCTACAGAATACTCCAGGACCCGACAGCACTCTACAAGACCCTTAGCAACACAACGGAACCTCACTAAAACCCTATGGGCTCCTACAGAACACTGTAGGTACCTACGGAAACCTACAGACCCCTACAGAATACTACCAGCCACTACAGAAAAATATGGCCCCTACGGAACTCTACGGAACCTGGCAGAAACACTGTGCGCCCCTACAGGCCCTTGCGGGCACTTGCAGAACTCTGCAGGAACCCACGGAACTTTATAGAACCCTACCAGCCCCTACGGAAGCCTAAAGACCATTGCAGGCAGTTACGGAACGGTACAGGGCCCTAGGGAACTTTACCAGCCACTACGGAACTCTACGGGCCCCTACGGAACCCTGCAGAACCCTCCAGAACCTTACAGAATCCCACGGATTCCTACAGACTCCTGCGGGCACTTACTCAACCCTAGAGGACCCTACGGAACACTGCCAGCTCCTATGGAAGGAACCCTACGGGCCCCTACAGAACACTACTGGCTCCTGCGGTACTCCAGAGGCCTCTAGGGAACCTACGAAGCTCTACAGAACCCTATGGATCCTTACGGCACAGTACGGGCCCCTTCAGACCTCTGCGGGCGCTTATGGAAACCTACAGGACCCTACGGAACTGTACGAGACTCTACAGGCCCCTAGGGAACACCACCGGCCCCTACGGAACCCTACACAACCCTCCGGAAACATATGGCACCCTACAAGCTCCTACCAACCCCTGCGGGCACTTACATAACCCTACAGGTCCCTACGGAAATCTACGGGACTCTACGGGCCCCTAGGGAACCCTACAGATTTCGACGGAACCCTACGAGGCCCTCTGGAACCCTACAGAATACTCCAGGACCCGACAGCACTCTATAAGACCCTTAGCAACACAACGGAACCTCACTAAAACCCTATGGGCTCCTACAGAACACTGTAGGTGCCTACGGAAACCTACAGACCCCTACAGAATACTACCAGCCACTACAGAAAAATATGGCCCCTACGGAACTCTACGGAACCTGGCAGAAACACTGTGGGCCCCTACAGGCCCTTGCGGGCACTTGCAGAACTCTGCAGGAACCCACGGAACTTTATGGAACCCTACCAGCCCTTACGGAAGCCTAAAGACCATTGCAGGCAGTTAAGGAACGGTACAGGGCCCTAAGGAACTTTACCAGCCACTACGGAACTCTACGGGCCCCTACGGAACCCTGCAGAACCTTACAGAATCCCACGGATTCCTACAGACTCCTGCGGGCACTTACTCAACCCTAGAGGACCCTACGGAACACTGCCAGGTCCTATGGAAGGAACCTTACGGGCCCCTACAGAACACTACTGGCTCCTGCGGTACTCCAGAGGCCTCTAGGGAACCTACGAAGCTCTACGGAGCCCTATGGATCCTTACGGAACAGTACGGGCCCATTCAGACCTCTGCGGGCGCTTATGGAAACCTACAGAACCCTACGGAACTGTACGAGACTCTACAGGCCCCTAGGGAACACCACAGGCCCCTACGGAACCGTACGAGACTCTACAGGCCCTTAGGGAACACCACAGGCCCCTACGGAACCCTACACAACCCTCCGGAAACTTATGGAACCCTACAAGCTCCTACCAACCCCTGCGGGCACTTACATAACCCTACAGGCCCCTACGGAAATCTACGGGACTCTACGGGCCCCTAGGGAACCCTTCAGATTTCGACGGAACCCTACCAGCCCCTCTGGAACCCTACAGAATACTCCAGGACCCGACAGCACTCTACAAGACCCTTAGCAACACAACGGAACCTCACTAAAACCCTATGGGCTCCTACAGAACACTGCAGGTGCCTACGGAACCCTACAGACCCCTACGGAACCCTACAGACACCTGCGGGCACTTACGGAACCCTGCAGGCCCCTACGGAACCCTACAGGTCCATACAGAACCCCACAGGGCCCTACGGAAATTTACCAGCCACTACGGAACTCTACGGGTCCCTAGGGAACCCTGCAGAACCCTCCAGAACCTTACAGAATCCCACAGACTCCTACAGACTTCTGCGGGCACTTACACAACCCTACAGGTCCCTACGGAAATCTACGGGACTCTATGGGCCCCTAGGGAACCCTATAGATTGCGATGGAACCCTATGAGCCCCTCTGGAACCCTACAGAATACTCCAGGACCCGACAGCACTCTACAAGACCCTTAGCAACACAACGGAACCTCACTAAAACCCTATGGGCTCCTACAGAACACTGCAGGCGCCTACGGAACCCTACAGACCCCTACAGAATACTACCACCACTACAGAAAAATATGGCCCCTACGGAACTCTACGGAACCTGGCAGAAACACTGTGCGCCCCTACAGGCCCTTGCGGGCACTTGCAGAACTCTGCAGGAACCCACGGAACTTTATGGAACCCTACCAGCCCCTACGGAAGCCTAAAGACCATTGCAGGCAGTTACGGAACGGTACAGGGCCCTAGGGAACTTTACCAGCCACTACGGAACTCTACGGGCCCCTACGGAACCTTGCAGAACCCTCCAGAACCTTACAGAATCCCACGGATTCCTACAGACTCCTGCGGGCACTTACTCAACCCTAGAGGACCCTACGGAACACTGCCAGCTCCTATGGAAGGAACCCTACGGGCCCCTACAGAACACTACTGGCTCCTGCGGTACTCCAGAGGCCTCTAGGGAACCTACGAAGCTCTACGGAGCCCTATGGATCCTTACGGAACAGTACGGGCCCCTTCAGACCTCTGCGGGCGCTTATGGAAACCTACAGGACCCTACGGAACTGTACGAGACTCTACAGGCCCCTAGGGAACACCACAGGCCCCTACGGAACCGTACGAGACTCTACAGGCCCTTAGGGAACACCACAGGCCCCTACGGAACCCTACACAACCCTCTGGAAACTTATGGAACCCTACAAGCTCCTACCAACCCCTGCGAGCACTTACACAACCCTACAGGTCCCAACGGCAATCTACGGGACTCTATGGGCCCCTAGGGAACCCTACAGATTTCGACGGAACCCTACGAGCCCCTCTGGAACCCTACAGAATACTCCAGGACCCGACAGCACTCTACAAGACCCTTAGCAACACAACGGAACCTCACTAAAA
Source organism: Numenius arquata (assembly GCF_964106895.1). Lineage (NCBI taxonomy): Eukaryota > Metazoa > Chordata > Aves > Charadriiformes > Scolopacidae > Numenius > Numenius arquata. The sequence continues at coordinate 25,070 of NW_027415586.1, forward strand.
CCCTATGGGCTCCTACAGAACACTGTAGGTACCTACGGAAACCTACAGACCCCTACAGAATACTACCAGCCACTACAGAAAAATATGGCCCCTACGGAACTCTACGGAACCTGGCAGAAACACTGTGCGCCCCTACAGGCCCTTGCGGGCACTTGCAGAACTCTGCAGGAACCCACGGAACTTTATAGAACCCTACCAGCCCCTACGGAAGCCTAAAGACCATTGCAGGCAGTTACGGAACGGTACAGGGCCCTAGGGAACTTTACCAGCCACTACGGAACTCTACGGGCCCCTACGGAACCCTGCAGAACCCTCCAGAACCTTACAGAATCCCACGGATTCCTACAGACTCCTGCGGGCACTTACTCAACCCTAGAGGACCCTACGGAACACTGCCAGCTCCTATGGAAGGAACCCTACGGGCCCCTACAGAACACTACTGGCTCCTGCGGTACTCCAGAGGCCTCTAGGGAACCTACGAAGCTCTACAGAACCCTATGGATCCTTACGGCACAGTACGGGCCCCTTCAGACCTCTGCGGGCGCTTATGGAAACCTACAGGACCCTACGGAACTGTACGAGACTCTACAGGCCCCTAGGGAACACCACCGGCCCCTACGGAACCCTACACAACCCTCCGGAAACATATGGCACCCTACAAGCTCCTACCAACCCCTGCGGGCACTTACATAACCCTACAGGTCCCTACGGAAATCTACGGGACTCTACGGGCCCCTAGGGAACCCTACAGATTTCGACGGAACCCTACGAGGCCCTCTGGAACCCTACAGAATACTCCAGGACCCGACAGCACTCTATAAGACCCTTAGCAACACAACGGAACCTCACTAAAACCCTATGGGCTCCTACAGAACACTGTAGGTGCCTACGGAAACCTACAGACCCCTACAGAATACTACCAGCCACTACAGAAAAATATGGCCCCTACGGAACTCTACGGAACCTGGCAGAAACACTGTGGGCCCCTACAGGCCCTTGCGGGCACTTGCAGAACTCTGCAGGAACCCACGGAACTTTATGGAACCCTACCAGCCCTTACGGAAGCCTAAAGACCATTGCAGGCAGTTAAGGAACGGTACAGGGCCCTAAGGAACTTTACCAGCCACTACGGAACTCTACGGGCCCCTACGGAACCCTGCAGAACCTTACAGAATCCCACGGATTCCTACAGACTCCTGCGGGCACTTACTCAACCCTAGAGGACCCTACGGAACACTGCCAGCTCCTATGGAAGGAACCTTACGGGCCCCTACAGAACACTACTGGCTCCTGCGGTACTCCAGAGGCCTCTAGGGAACCTACGAAGCTCTACGGAGCCCTATGGATCCTTACGGAACAGTACGGGCCCATTCAGACCTCTGCGGGCGCTTATGGAAACCTACAGAACCCTACGGAACTGTACGAGACTCTACAGGCCCCTAGGGAACACCACAGGCCCCTACGGAACCGTACGAGACTCTACAGGCCCTTAGGGAACACCACAGGCCCCTACGGAACCCTACACAACCCTCCGGAAACTTATGGAACCCTACAAGCTCCTACCAACCCCTGCGGGCACTTACATAACCCTACAGGCCCCTACGGAAATCTACGGGACTCTACGGGCCCCTAGGGAACCCTTCAGATTTCGACGGAACCCTACCAGCCCCTCTGGAACCCTACAGAATACTCCAGGACCCGACAGCACTCTACAAGACCCTTAGCAACACAACGGAACCTCACTAAAACCCTATGGGCTCCTACAGAACACTGCAGGTGCCTACGGAACCCTACAGACCCCTACGGAACCCTACAGACACCTGCGGGCACTTACGGAACCCTGCAGGCCCCTACGGAACCCTACAGGTCCATACAGAACCCCACAGGGCCCTACGGAAATTTACCAGCCACTACGGAACTCTACGGGTCCCTAGGGAACCCTGCAGAACCCTCCAGAACCTTACAGAATCCCACAGACTCCTACAGACTTCTGCGGGCACTTACACAACCCTACAGGTCCCTACGGAAATCTACGGGACTCTATGGGCCCCTAGGGAACCCTATAGATTGCGATGGAACCCTATGAGCCCCTCTGGAACCCTACAGAATACTCCAGGACCCGACAGCACTCTACAAGACCCTTAGCAACACAACGGAACCTCACTAAAACCCTATGGGCTCCTACAGAACACTGCAGGCGCCTACGGAACCCTACAGACCCCTACAGAATACTACCAGCCACTACAGAAAAATATGGCCCCTACGGAACTCTACGGAACCTGGCAGAAACACTGTGCGCCCCTACAGGCCCTTGCGGGCACTTGCAGAACTCTGCAGGAACCCACGGAACTTTATAGAACCCTACCAGCCCCTACGGAAGCCTAAAGACCATTGCAGGCAGTTACGGAACGGTACAGGGCCCTAGGGAACTTTACCAGCCACTACGGAACTCTACGGGCCCCTACGGAACCCTGCAGAACCCTCCAGAACCTTACAGAATCCCACGGATTCCTACAGACTCCTGCGGGCACTTACTCAACCCTAGAGGACCCTACGGAACACTGCCAGCTCCTATGGAAGGAACCCTACGGGCCCCTACAGAACACTACTGGCTCCTGCGGTACTCCAGAGGCCTCTAGGGAACCTACGAAGCTCTACAGAACCCTATGGATCCTTACGGCACAGTACGGGCCCCTTCAGACCTCTGCGGGCGCTTATGGAAACCTACAGGACCCTACGGAACTGTACGAGACTCTACAGGCCCCTAGGGAACACCACCGGCCCCTACGGAACCCTACACAACCCTCCGGAAACATATGGCACCCTACAAGCTCCTACCAACCCCTGCGGGCACTTACATAACCCTACAGGTCCCTACGGAAATCTACGGGACTCTACGGGCCCCTAGGGAACCCTACAGATTTCGACGGAACCCTACGAGGCCCTCTGGAACCCTACAGAATACTCCAGGACCCGACAGCACTCTATAAGACCCTTAGCAACACAACGGAACCTCACTAAAACCCTATGGGCTCCTACAGAACACTGTAGGTGCCTACGGAAACCTACAGACCCCTACAGAATACTACCAGCCACTACAGAAAAATATGGCCCCTACGGAACTCTACGGAACCTGGCAGAAACACTGTGGGCCCCTACAGGCCCTTGCGGGCACTTGCAGAACTCTGCAGGAACCCACGGAACTTTATGGAACCCTACCAGCCCTTACGGAAGCCTAAAGACCATTGCAGGCAGTTAAGGAACGGTACAGGGCCCTAAGGAACTTTACCAGCCACTACGGAACTCTACGGGCCCCTACGGAACCCTGCAGAACCTTACAGAATCCCACGGATTCCTACAGACTCCTGCGGGCACTTACTCAACCCTAGAGGACCCTACGGAACACTGCCAGGTCCTATGGAAGGAACCTTACGGGCCCCTACAGAACACTACTGGCTCCTGCGGTACTCCAGAGGCCTCTAGGGAACCTACGAAGCTCTACGGAGCCCTATGGATCCTTACGGAACAGTACGGGCCCATTCAGACCTCTGCGGGCGCTTATGGAAACCTACAGAACCCTACGGAACTGTACGAGACTCTACAGGCCCCTAGGGAACACCACAGGCCCCTACGGAACCGTACGAGACTCTACAGGCCCTTAGGGAACACCACAGGCCCCTACGGAACCCTACACAACCCTCCGGAAACTTATGGAACCCTACAAGCTCCTACCAACCCCTGCGGGCACTTACATAACCCTACAGGCCCCTACGGAAATCTACGGGACTCTACGGGCCCCTAGGGAACCCTTCAGATTTCGACGGAACCCTACCAGCCCCTCTGGAACCCTACAGAATACTCCAGGACCCGACAGCACTCTACAAGACCCTTAGCAACACAACGGAACCTCACTAAAACCCTATGGGCTCCTACAGAACACTGCAGGTGCCTACGGAACCCTACAGACCCCTACGGAACCCTACAGACACCTGCGGGCACTTACGGAACCCTGCAGGCCCCTACGGAACCCTACAGGTCCATACAGAACCCCACAGGGCCCTACGGAAATTTACCAGCCACTACGGAACTCTACGGGTCCCTAGGGAACCCTGCAGAACCCTCCAGAACCTTACAGAATCCCACAGACTCCTACAGACTTCTGCGGGCACTTACACAACCCTACAGGTCCCTACGGAAATCTACGGGACTCTATGGGCCCCTAGGGAACCCTATAGATTGCGATGGAACCCTATGAGCCCCTCTGGAACCCTACAGAATACTCCAGGACCCGACAGCACTCTACAAGACCCTTAGCAACACAACGGAACCTCACTAAAACCCTATGGGCTCCTACAGAACACTGCAGGCGCCTACGGAACCCTACAGACCCCTACAGAATACTACCACCACTACAGAAAAATATGGCCCCTACGGAACTCTACGGAACCTGGCAGAAACACTGTGCGCCCCTACAGGCCCTTGCGGGCACTTGCAGAACTCTGCAGGAACCCACGGAACTTTATGGAACCCTACCAGCCCCTACGGAAGCCTAAAGACCATTGCAGGCAGTTACGGAACGGTACAGGGCCCTAGGGAACTTTACCAGCCACTACGGAACTCTACGGGCCCCTACGGAACCTTGCAGAACCCTCCAGAACCTTACAGAATCCCACGGATTCCTACAGACTCCTGCGGGCACTTACTCAACCCTAGAGGACCCTACGGAACACTGCCAGCTCCTATGGAAGGAACCCTACGGGCCCCTACAGAACACTACTGGCTCCTGCGGTACTCCAGAGGCCTCTAGGGAACCTACGAAGCTCTACGGAGCCCTATGGATCCTTACGGAACAGTACGGGCCCCTTCAGACCTCTGCGGGCGCTTATGGAAACCTACAGGACCCTACGGAACTGTACGAGACTCTACAGGCCCCTAGGGAACACCACAGGCCCCTACGGAACCGTACGAGACTCTACAGGCCCTTAGGGAACACCACAGGCCCCTACGGAACCCTACACAACCCTCTGGAAACTTATGGAACCCTACAAGCTCCTACCAACCCCTGCGAGCACTTACACAACCCTACAGGTCCCAACGGCAATCTACGGGACTCTATGGGCCCCTAGGGAACCCTACAGATTTCGACGGAACCCTACGAGCCCCTCTGGAACCCTACAGAATACTCCAGGACCCGACAGCACTCTACAAGACCCTTAGCAACACAACGGAACCTCACTAAAACCCTATGGGCTCCTACAGAACACTGTAGGTACCTACGGAAACCTACAGACCCCTACAGAATACTACCAGCCACTACAGAAAAATATGGCCCCTACGGAACTCTACGGAACCTGGCAGAAACACTGTGCGCCCCTACAGGCCCTTGCGGGCACTTGCAGAACTCTGCAGGAACCCACGGAACTTTATAGAACCCTACCAGCCCCTACGGAAGCCTAAAGACCATTGCAGGCAGTTACGGAACGGTACAGGGCCCTAGGGAACTTTACCAGCCACTACGGAACTCTACGGGCCCCTACGGAACCCTGCAGAACCCTCCAGAACCTTACAGAATCCCACGGATTCCTACAGACTCCTGCGGGCACTTACTCAACCCTAGAGGACCCTACGGAACACTGCCAGCTCCTATGGAAGGAACCCTACGGGCCCCTACAGAACACTACTGGCTCCTGCGGTACTCCAGAGGCCTCTAGGGAACCTACGAAGCTCTACAGAACCCTATGGATCCTTACGGCACAGTACGGGCCCCTTCAGACCTCTGCGGGCGCTTATGGAAACCTACAGGACCCTACGGAACTGTACGAGACTCTACAGGCCCCTAGGGAACACCACCGGCCCCTACGGAACCCTACACAACCCTCCGGAAACATATGGCACCCTACAAGCTCCTACCAACCCCTGCGGGCACTTACATAACCCTACAGGTCCCTACGGAAATCTACGGGACTCTACGGGCCCCTAGGGAACCCTACAGATTTCGACGGAACCCTACGAGGCCCTCTGGAACCCTACAGAATACTCCAGGACCCGACAGCACTCTATAAGACCCTTAGCAACACAACGGAACCTCACTAAAACCCTATGGGCTCCTACAGAACACTGTAGGTGCCTACGGAAACCTACAGACCCCTACAGAATACTACCAGCCACTACAGAAAAATATGGCCCCTACGGAACTCTACGGAACCTGGCAGAAACACTGTGGGCCCCTACAGGCCCTTGCGGGCACTTGCAGAACTCTGCAGGAACCCACGGAACTTTATGGAACCCTACCAGCCCTTACGGAAGCCTAAAGACCATTGCAGGCAGTTAAGGAACGGTACAGGGCCCTAAGGAACTTTACCAGCCACTACGGAACTCTACGGGCCCCTACGGAACCCTGCAGAACCTTACAGAATCCCACGGATTCCTACAGACTCCTGCGGGCACTTACTCAACCCTAGAGGACCCTACGGAACACTGCCAGCTCCTATGGAAGGAACCTTACGGGCCCCTACAGAACACTACTGGCTCCTGCGGTACTCCAGAGGCCTCTAGGGAACCTACGAAGCTCTACGGAGCCCTATGGATCCTTACGGAACAGTACGGGCCCATTCAGACCTCTGCGGGCGCTTATGGAAACCTACAGAACCCTACGGAACTGTACGAGACTCTACAGGCCCCTAGGGAACACCACAGGCCCCTACGGAACCGTACGAGACTCTACAGGCCCTTAGGGAACACCACAGGCCCCTACGGAACCCTACACAACCCTCCGGAAACTTATGGAACCCTACAAGCTCCTACCAACCCCTGCGGGCACTTACATAACCCTACAGGCCCCTACGGAAATCTACGGGACTCTACGGGCCCCTAGGGAACCCTTCAGATTTCGACGGAACCCTACCAGCCCCTCTGGAACCCTACAGAATACTCCAGGACCCGACAGCACTCTACAAGACCCTTAGCAACACAACGGAACCTCACTAAAACCCTATGGGCTCCTACAGAACACTGCAGGTGCCTACGGAACCCTACAGACCCCTACGGAACCCTACAGACACCTGCGGGCACTTACGGAACCCTGCAGGCCCCTACGGAACCCTACAGGTCCATACAGAACCCCACAGGGCCCTACGGAAATTTACCAGCCACTACGGAACTCTACGGGTCCCTAGGGAACCCTGCAGAACCCTCCAGAACCTTACAGAATCCCACAGACTCCTACAGACTTCTGCGGGCACTTACACAACCCTACAGGTCCCTACGGAAATCTACGGGACTCTATGGGCCCCTAGGGAACCCTATAGATTGCGATGGAACCCTATGAGCCCCTCTGGAACCCTACAGAATACTCCAGGACCCGACAGCACTCTACAAGACCCTTAGCAACACAACGGAACCTCACTAAAACCCTATGGGCTCCTACAGAACACTGCAGGCGCCTACGGAACCCTACAGACCCCTACAGAATACTACCACCACTACAGAAAAATATGGCCCCTACGGAACTCTACGGAACCTGGCAGAAACACTGTGCGCCCCTACAGGCCCTTGCGGGCACTTGCAGAACTCTGCAGGAACCCACGGAACTTTATGGAACCCTACCAGCCCCTACGGAAGCCTAAAGACCATTGCAGGCAGTTACGGAACGGTACAGGGCCCTAGGGAACTTTACCAGCCACTACGGAACTCTACGGGCCCCTACGGAACCTTGCAGAACCCTCCAGAACCTTACAGAATCCCACGGATTCCTACAGACTCCTGCGGGCACTTACTCAACCCTAGAGGACCCTACGGAACACTGCCAGCTCCTATGGAAGGAACCCTACGGGCCCCTACAGAACACTACTGGCTCCTGCGGTACTCCAGAGGCCTCTAGGGAACCTACGAAGCTCTACGGAGCCCTATGGATCCTTACGGAACAGTACGGGCCCCTTCAGACCTCTGCGGGCGCTTATGGAAACCTACAGGACCCTACGGAACTGTACGAGACTCTACAGGCCCCTAGGGAACACCACAGGCCCCTACGGAACCGTACGAGACTCTACAGGCCCTTAGGGAACACCACAGGCCCCTACGGAACCCTACACAACCCTCTGGAAACTTATGGAACCCTACAAGCTCCTACCAACCCCTGCGAGCACTTACACAACCCTACAGGTCCCAACGGCAATCTACGGGACTCTATGGGCCCCTAGGGAACCCTACAGATTTCGACGGAACCCTACGAGCCCCTCTGGAACCCTACAGAATACTCCAGGACCCGACAGCACTCTACAAGACCCTTAGCAACACAACGGAACCTCACTAAAACCCTATGGGCTCCTACAGAACACTGTAGGTACCTACGGAAACCTACAGACCCCTACAGAATACTACCAGCCACTACAGAAAAATATGGCCCCTACGGAACTCTACGGAACCTGGCAGAAACACTGTGCGCCCCTACAGGCCCTTGCGGGCACTTGCAGAACTCTGCAGGAACCCACGGAACTTTATAGAACCCTACCAGCCCCTACGGAAGCCTAAAGACCATTGCAGGCAGTTACGGAACGGTACAGGGCCCTAGGGAACTTTACCAGCCACTACGGAACTCTACGGGCCCCTACGGAACCCTGCAGAACCCTCCAGAACCTTACAGAATCCCACGGATTCCTACAGACTCCTGCGGGCACTTACTCAACCCTAGAGGACCCTACGGAACACTGCCAGCTCCTATGGAAGGAACCCTACGGGCCCCTACAGAACACTACTGGCTCCTGCGGTACTCCAGAGGCCTCTAGGGAACCTACGAAGCTCTACAGAACCCTATGGATCCTTACGGCACAGTACGGGCCCCTTCAGACCTCTGCGGGCGCTTATGGAAACCTACAGGACCCTACGGAACTGTACGAGACTCTACAGGCCCCTAGGGAACACCACCGGCCCCTACGGAACCCTACACAACCCTCCGGAAACATATGGCACCCTACAAGCTCCTACCAACCCCTGCGGGCACTTACATAACCCTACAGGTCCCTACGGAAATCTACGGGACTCTACGGGCCCCTAGGGAACCCTACAGATTTCGACGGAACCCTACGAGGCCCTCTGGAACCCTACAGAATACTCCAGGACCCGACAGCACTCTATAAGACCCTTAGCAACACAACGGAACCTCACTAAAACCCTATGGGCTCCTACAGAACACTGCAGGTGCCTACGGAACCCTACAGACCCCTACGGAACCCTACAGACACCTGCGGGCACTTACGGAACCCTGCAGGCCCCTACGGAACCCTACAGGTCCATACAGAACCCCACAGGGCCCTACGGAAATTTACCAGCCACTACGGAACTCTACGGGTCCCTAGGGAACCCTGCAGAACCCTCCAGAACCTTACAGAATCCCACAGACTCCTACAGACTTCTGCGGGCACTTACACAACCCTACAGGTCCCTACGGAAATCTACGGGACTCTATGGGCCCCTAGGGAACCCTATAGATTGCGATGGAACCCTATGAGCCCCTCTGGAACCCTACAGAATACTCCAGGACCCGACAGCACTCTACAAGACCCTTAGCAACACAACGGAACCTCACTAAAACCCTATGGGCTCCTACAGAACACTGCAGGCGCCTACGGAACCCTACAGACCCCTACAGAATACTACCACCACTACAGAAAAATATGGCCCCTACGGAACTCTACGGAACCTGGCAGAAACACTGTGGGCCCCTACAGGCCCTTGCGGGCACTTGCAGAACTCTGCAGGAACCCACGGAACTTTATGGAACCCTACCAGCCCCTACGGAAGCCTAAAGACCATTGCAGGCAGTTACGGAACGGTACAGGGCCCTAGGGAACTTTACCAGCCACTACGGAACTCTACGGGCCCCTACGGAACCTTGCAGAACCCTCCAGAACCTTACAGAATCCCACGGATTCCTACAGACTCCTGCGGGCACTTACTCAACCCTAGAGGACCCTACGGAACACTGCCAGCTCCTATGGAAGGAACCCTACGGGCCCCTACAGAACACTACTGGCTCCTGCGGTACTCCAGAGGCCTCTAGGGAACCTACGAAGCTCTACGGAGCCCTATGGATCCTTACGGAACAGTACGGGCCCCTTCAGACCTCTGCGGGCGCTTATGGAAACCTACAGGACCCTACGGAACTGTACGAGACTCTACAGGCCCCTAGGGAACACCACAGGCCCCTACGGAACCGTACGAGACTCTACAGGCCCTTAGGGAACACCACAGGCCCCTACGGAACCCTACACAACCCTCTGGAAACTTATGGAACCCTACAAGCTCCTACCAACCCCTGCGAGCACTTACACAACCCTACAGGTCCCAACGGCAATCTACGGGACTCTATGGGCCCCTAGGGAACCCTACAGATTTCGACGGAACCCTACGAGCCCCTCTGGAACCCTACAGAATACTCCAGGACCCGACAGCACTCTACAAGACCCTTAGCAACACAACGGAACCTCACTAAAACCCTATGGGCTCCTACAGAACACTGTAGGTACCTACGGAAACCTACAGACCCCTACAGAATACTACCAGCCACTACAGAAAAATATGGCCCCTACGGAACTCTACGGAACCTGGCAGAAACACTGTGCGCCCCTACAGGCCCTTGCGGGCACTTGCAGAACTCTGCAGGAACCCACGGAACTTTATAGAACCCTACCAGCCCCTACGGAAGCCTAAAGACCATTGCAGGCAGTTACGGAACGGTACAGGGCCCTAAGGAACTTTACCAGCCACTACGGAACTCTACGGGCCCCTACGGAACCCTGCAGAACCCTCCAGAACCTTACAGAATCCCACGGATTCCTACAGACTCCTGCGGGCACTTACTCAACCCTAGAGGACCCTACGGAACACTGCCAGCTCCTATGGAAGGAACCCTACGGGCCCCTACAGAACACTACTGGCTCCTGCGGTACTCCAGAGGCCTCTAGGGAACCTACGAAGCTCTACAGAACCCTATGGATCCTTACGGCACAGTACGGGCCCCTTCAGACCTCTGCGGGCGCTTATGGAAACCTACAGGACCCTACGGAACTGTACGAGACTCTACAGGCCCCTAGGGAACACCACCGGCCCCTACGGAACCCTACACAACCCTCCGGAAACATATGGCACCCTACAAGCTCCTACCAACCCCTGCGGGCACTTACATAACCCTACAGGTCCCTACGGAAATCTACGGGACTCTACGGGCCCCTAGGGAACCCTACAGATTTCGACGGAACCCTACGAGGCCCTCTGGAACCCTACAGAATACTCCAGGACCCGACAGCACTCTATAAGACCCTTAGCAACACAACGGAACCTCACTAAAACCCTATGGGCTCCTACAGAACACTGTAGGTGCCTACGGAAACCTACAGACCCCTACAGAATACTACCAGCCACTACAGAAAAATATGGCCCCTACGGAACTCTACGGAACCTGGCAGAAACACTGTGGGCCCCTACAGGCCCTTGCGGGCACTTGCAGAACTCTGCAGGAACCCACGGAACTTTATGGAACCCTACCAGCCCTTACGGAAGCCTAAAGACCATTGCAGGCAGTTAAGGAACGGTACAGGGCCCTAAGGAACTTTACCAGCCACTACGGAACTCTACGGGCCCCTACGGAACCCTGCAGAACCTTACAGAATCCCACGGATTCCTACAGACTCCTGCGGGCACTTACTCAACCCTAGAGGACCCTACGGAACACTGCCAGCTCCTATGGAAGGAACCTTACGGGCCCCTACAGAACACTACTGGCTCCTGCGGTACTCCAGAGGCCTCTAGGGAACCTACGAAGCTCTACGGAGCCCTATGGATCCTTACGGAACAGTACGGGCCCATTCAGACCTCTGCGGGCGCTTATGGAAACCTACAGAACCCTACGGAACTGTACGAGACTCTACAGGCCCCTAGGGAACACCACAGGCCCCTACGGAACCGTACGAGACTCTACAGGCCCTTAGGGAACACCACAGGCCCCTACGGAACCCTACACAACCCTCCGGAAACATATGGAACCCTACAAGCTCCTACCAACCCCTGCGAGCACTTACACAACCCTACAGGTCCCTACGGCAATCTACGGGACTCTATGGGCCCCTAGGAAACCCTACAGATTTCGACGGAACCCTACGAGCCCCTCTGGAACCCTACAGAATACTCCAGGACCCGACAGCACTCTACAAGACCCTTAGCAACACAACGGAACCTCACTAAACCCTATGGGCTCCTACAGAACACTGTAGGTGCCTACGGAAACCTACAGACCCCTACAGAATACTACCAGCCACTACAGAAAAATATGGCCCCTACGGAACTCTACGGAACCTGGCAGAAACACTGTGGGCCCCTACTGGCCCTTGCGGGCACTTGCAGAACTCTGCAGGAACCCACGGAACTTTATGGAACCCTGCCAGCCCCTACGGAAGCCTAAAGACCCTTGCAGGCAGTTACGGAACGGTACAGGGCCCTAGGGAACTTTACCAGCCACTATGGAACTCTACGGGCCCCTACGGAACCCTGCAGAACCCTCCAGAACCTTACAGAATCCCACGGATTCCTACAGACTCCTGCGGGCACTTACTCAACCCTAGAGGACCCTACGGAACACTACTGGCTCCTGCGGTACTCCAGAGGCCTCTAAGGAACCTACGAAACTCTACGGAACCCTATGGATCCTTACGGCACAGTACGGGCCCCTTCAGACCTCTGCGGGCGCTTATGGAAACCTACAGGACCCTACCGAAACTGTACGAGACTCTACAGGCCCCTAGGGAACACCACAGGCCCCTACGGAACCCTACACAACCCTCCGGAAACTTATGGCACCCTACAAGCTCCTACCAACCCCTGCGGGCACTTACATAACCCTACAGGCCCCTACGGAAATCTACGGGATTCTACGGGCCCCTAGGGAACCCTTCAGATTTCGACGGAACCCTACCAGCCCCTCTGGAACCCTACAGAATACTCCAGGACCCGACAGCACTCTACAAGACCCTTAGCAACACAACGGAACCTCACTAAAACCCTATGGGCTCCTACAGAACACTGCAGGTGCCTACGGAACCCTACAGACCCCTACGGAACCCTACAGACACCTGCGGGCACTTACGGAACCCTGCAGGCCCCTACGGAACCCTACAGGTCCATACAGAACCCCACAGGGCCCTACGGAAATTTACCAGCCACTACGGAACTCTACGGGTCCCTAGGGAACCCTGCAGAACCCTCCAGAACCTTACAGAATCCCACAGACTCCTACAGACTTCTGCGGGCACTTACACAACCCTACAGGTCCCTACGGAAATCTACGGGACTCTATGGGCCCCTAGGGAACCCTATAGATTGCGATGGAACCCTACGAGCCCCTCTGGAACCCTACAGAATACTCCAGGACCCGACAGCACTCTACAAGACCCTTAGCAACACAACGGAACCTCACTAAAACCCTATGGGCTCCTACAGAACACTGCAGGCGCCTACGGAACCCTACAGACCCCTACAGAATACTACCACCACTACAGAAAAATATGGCCCCTACGGAACTCTACGGAACCTGGCAGAAACACTGTGCGCCCCTACAGGCCCTTGCGGGCACTTGCAGAACTCTGCAGGAACCCACGGAACTTTATGGAACCCTACCAGCCCCTACGGAAGCCTAAAGACCCTTGCAGGCAGTTACGGAACGGTACAGGGCCCTAGGGAACTTTACCAGCCACTACGGAACTCTACGGGCCCCTACGGAACCTTGCAGAACCCTCCAGAACCTTACAGAATCCCACGGATTCCTACAGACTCCTGCGGGCACTTACTCAACCCTAGAGGACCCTACGGAACACTGCCAGCTCCTATGGAAGGAACCCTACGGGCCCCTACAGAACACTACTGGCTCCTGCGGTACTCCAGAGGCCTCTAGGGAACCTACGAAGCTCTACGGAGCCCTATGGATCCTTACGGAACAGTACGGGCCCCTTCAGACCTCTGCGGGCGCTTATGGAAACCTACAGGACCCTACGGAACTGTACGAGACTCTACAGGCCCCTAGGGAACACCACAGGCCCCTACGGAACCATACGAGACTCTACAGGCCCTTAGGGAACACCACAGGCCCCTACGGAACCCTACACAACCCTCTGGAAACTTATGGAACCCTACAAGCTCCTACCAACCCCTGCGAGCACTTACACAACCCTACAGGTCCCTACGGCAATCTACGGGACTCTATGGGCCCCTAGGGAACCCTACAGATTTCGACGGAACCCTACGAGCCCCTCTGGAACCCTACAGAATACTCCAGGACCCGACAGCACTCTACAAGACCCTTAGCAACACAACGGAACCTCACTAAAACCCTATGGGCTCCTACAGAACACTGTAGGTACCTACGGAAACCTACAGACCCCTACAGAATACTACCAGCCACTACAGAAAAATATGGCCCCTACGGAACTCTACGGAACCTGGCAGAAACACTGTGCGCCCCTACAGGCCATTGCGGGCACTTGCAGAACTCTGCAGGAACCCACGGAACTTTATAGAACCCTACCAGCCCCTACGGAAGCCTAAAGACCATTGCAGGCAGTTACGGAACGGTACAGGGCCCTAGGGAACTTTACCAGCCACTACGGAACTCTAGGGGCCCCTACGGAACCCTGCAGAACCCTCCAGAACCTTACAGAATCCCACAGATTCCTACAGACTCCTGCGGGCACTTACTCAACCCTAGAGGACCCTACGGAACACTGCCAGCTCCTATGGAAGGAACCCTACGGGCCCCTACAGAACACTACTGGCTCCTGCGGTACTCCAGAGGCCTCTAGGGAACCTACGAAGCTCTACGGAACCCTATGGATCCTTACGGCACAGTACGGGCCCCTTCAGACCTCTGCGGGCGCTTATGGAAACCTACAGGACCCTACGGAACTGTACGAGACTCTACAGGCCCCTAGGGAACACCACAGGCCCCTACGGAACCGTACGAGACT
Source organism: Numenius arquata (assembly GCF_964106895.1). Lineage (NCBI taxonomy): Eukaryota > Metazoa > Chordata > Aves > Charadriiformes > Scolopacidae > Numenius > Numenius arquata. The sequence goes on from NW_027415586.1 coordinate 40,078, forward strand.
CTACAGGCCCTTAGGGAACACCACAGGCCCCTACGGAACCCTACACAACCCTCTGGAAACTTATGGAACCCTACAAGCTCCTACCAACCCCTGCGAGCACTTACACAACCCTACAGGTCCCTACGGCAATCTACGGGACTCTATGGGCCCCTAGGGAACCCTACAGATTTCGACGGAACCCTACGAGCCCCTCTGGAACCCTACAGAATACTCCAGGACCCGACAGCACTCTATAAGACCCTTAGCAACACAACGGAACCTCACTAAAACCCTATGGGCTCCTACAGAACACTGTAGGTGCCTACGGAAACCTACAGACCCCTACAGAATACTACCAGCCACTACAGAAAAATATGGCCCCTACGGAACTCTACGGAACCTGGCAGAAACACTGTGCGCCCCTACTGGCCCTTGCGGGCACTTGCAGAACTCTGCAGGAACCCACGGAACTTTATGGAACCCTGCCAGCCCCTACGGAAGCCTAAAGACCCTTGCAGGCAGTTACGGAACGGTACAGGGCCCTAGGGAACTTTACCAGCCACTATGGAACTCTACGGGCCCCTACGGAACCCTGCAGAACCCTCCAGAACCTTACAGAATCCCACGGATTCCTACAGACTCCTGCGGGCACTTACTCAACCCTAGAGGACCCTACGGAACACCGCCAGCCCTTATGGAAGGAACCCTACGGGGCCCTACAGAACACTACTGGCTCCTGCGGTACTCCAGAGGCCTCTAGGGAACCTACGAAGCTCTACGGAACCCTATGGATCCTTACGGCACAGTACGGGCCCCTTCAGACCTCTGCGGGCGCTTATGGAAACCTACAGGACCCTACGGAACTGTACGAGACTCTACAGGCCCCTAGGGAACACCACAGGCCCCTACGGAACCGTACGAGACTCTACAGGCCCTTAGGGAACACCACAGGCCCCTACGGAACCCTACACAACCCTCTGGAAACTTATGGAACGCTACAAGCTCCTACCAACCCCTGCGAGCACTTACACAACCCTACAGGTCCCTACGGCAATCTACGGGACTCTATGGGCCCCTAGGGAACCCTACAGATTTCGACGGAACCCTACGAGCCCCTCTGGAACCCTACAGAATACTCCAGGACCCGACAGCACTCTACAAGACCCTTAGCAACACAACGGAACCTCACTAAAACCCTATGGGCTCCTACAGAACACTGTAGGTACCTACGGAAACCTACAGACCCCTACAGAATACTACCAGCCACTACAGAAAAATATGGCCCCTACGGAACTCTACGGAACCTGGCAGAAACACTGTGGGCCCCTACAGGCCCTTGCGGGCACTTGCAGAACTCTGCAGGAACCCACGGAACTTTATGGAACCCTACCAGCCCCTACGGAAGCCTAAAGACCATTGCAGGCAGTTACGGAACGGTACAGGGCCCTAGGGAACTTTACCAGCCACTACGGAACTCTAGGGGCCCCTACGGAACCCTGCAGAACCCTCCAGAACCTTACAGAATCCCACGGATTCCTACAGACTCCTGCGGGCACTTACTCAACCCTAGAGGACCCTACGGAACACTGCCAGCTCCTATGGAAGGAACCCTACGGGCCCCTACAGAACACTACTGGCTCCTGCGGTACTCCAGAGGCCTCTAGGGAACCTACGAAGCTCTACGGAGCCCTATGGATCCTTACGGAACAGTACGGGCCCATTCAGACCTCTGCGGGCGCTTATGGAAACCTACAGGACCCTACGGAACTGTACGAGACTCTACAGGCCCCTAGGGAACACCACAGGCCCCTACGGAACCGTACGAGACTCTACAGGCCCTTAGGGAACACCACAGGCCCCTACGGAACCCTACACAACCCTCCGGAAACATATGGAACCCTACAAGCTCCTATCAACCCCTGCGGGCACTTACACAACCCTACAGGTCCCTACGGCAATCTACGGGACTCTATGGGCCCCTAGGGAACCCTACAGATTTTGACGGAACCCTACGAGCCCCTCTGGAACCCTACAGAATACTCCAGGACCCGACAGCACTCTACAAGACCCTTAGCAACACAACGGAACCTCACTAAAACCCTATGGGCTCCTACAGAACACTGTAGGTGCCTACGGAAACCTACAGACCCCTACAGAATACTACCAGCCACTACAGAAAAATATGGCCCCTACGGAACTCTACGGAACCTGGCAGAAACACTGTGGGCCCCTACAGGCCCTTGCGGGCACTTGCAGAACTCTGCAGGAACCCACGGAACTTTATGGAACCCTGCCAGCCCCTACGGAAGCCTAAAGACCATTGCAGGCAGTTACGGAACGGTACAGGGCCCTAGGGAACTTTACCAGCCACTACGGAACTCTACGGGCCCCTACGGAACCCTGCAGAACCCTCCAGAACCTTACAGAATCCCACGGATTCCTACAGACTCCTGCGGGCACTTACTCAACCCTAGAGGACCCTACGGAACACCGCCAGCTCCTATGGAAGGAACCCTACGGGCCCCTACAGAACACTACTGGCTCCTGCGGTACTCCAGAGGCCTCTAGGGAACCTACGAAGCTCTACGGAGCCCTATGGATCCTTACGGAACAGTACGGGCCCCTTCAGACCTCTGCGGGCGCTTATGGAAACCTACAGGACCCTACGGAACTGTACGAGACTCTACAGGCCCCTAGGGAACACCACAGGCCCCTACGGAACCGTACGAGACTCTACAGGCCCCTAGGGAACACCACAGGCCCCTACGGAACCCTACACAACCCTCCGGAAACATATGGAACCCTACAAGCTCCTACCAACCCCTGCGAGCACTTACACAACCCTACAGGTCCCTACGGCAATCTACGGGACTCTATGGGCCCCTAGGGAACCCTACAGATTTCGACGGAACCCTACGAGCCCCTCTGGAACCCTACAGAATACTCCAGGACCCGACAGCACTCTACAAGACCCTTAGCAACACAACGGAACCTCACTAAAACCCTATGGGCTCCTACAGAACACTGTAGGTGCCTACGGAAACCTACAGACCCCTACAGAATACTACCAGCCACTACAGAAAAATATGGCCCCTACGGAACTCTACGGAACCTGGCAGAAACACTGTGGGCCCCTACAGGCCCTTGCGGGCACTTGCAGAACTCTGCAGGAACCCACGGAACTTTATGGAACCCTGCCAGCCCCTACGGAAGCCTAAAGACCCTTGCAGGCAGTTACGGAACGGTACAGGGCCCTAGGGAACTTTACCAGCCACTATGAAACTCTACTGGCCCCTACGGAACCCTGCAGAACCCTCCAGAACCTTACAGAATCCCACGGATTCCTACAGACTCCTGCGGGCACTTACTCAACCCTAGAGGACCCTACGGAACACTACTGGCTCCTGCGGTACTCCACAGGCCTCTAGGGAACCTACGAAGCTCTACAGAACCCTATGGATCCTTACGGAACAGTACGGGCCCCTTCAGACCTCTGCGGGCGCTTATGGAAACCTACAGGACCCTACGGAACTGTACGAGACTCTACAGGCCCCTAGGGAACACCACAGGCCCCTACGGAACCCTACACAACCCTCCGGAAACATATGGCACCCTACAAGCTCCTACCAACCCCTGCGGGCACTTACATAACCCTACAGGTCCCTACGGAAATCTACGGGACTCTACGGGCCCCTAGGGAACCCTACAGATTTCGACGGAACCCTACGAGCCCCTCTGGAACCCTACAGAATACTCCAGGACCCGACAGCACTCTACAAGACCCTTAGCAACACAACGGAACCTCACTAAAACCCTATGGGCTCCTACAGAACACTGTAGGTGCCTACGGAAACCCACAGACCCCTACAGAATACTACCAGCCACTACAGAAAAATATGGCCCCTACGGAACTCTACGGAACCTGGCAGAAACACTGTGGGCCCCTACAGGCCCTTGCGGGCACTTGCAGAACTCTGCAGGAACCCACGGAACTTTATGGAACCCTACCAGCCCCTACGGAAGCCTAAAGACCATTGCAGGCAGTTACGGAACGGTACAGGGCCCTAGGGAACTTTACCAGCCACTACGGAACTCTAGGGGCCCCAACGGAACACTGCAGAACCCTCCAGAACCTTACAGAATCCCACGGATTCCTACAGACTCCTGCGGGCACTTACTCAACCCTAGAGGACCCTACGGAACACTACTGTCTCCTGCGGTACTCCAGAGTCCTCTAGGGAACCTACGAAGCTCTACGGAACCCTATGGATCCTTACGGAACAGTACGGGCCCCTTCAGACCTCTGCGGGCGCTTATGGAAACCTACAGGACCCTACGGAACTGTACGAGACTCTACAGGCCCCTAGGGAACACCACAGGCCCCTACGGAACCCTACACAACCCTCCGGAAACATATGGCACCCTACAAGCTCCTACCAACCCCTGCGAGCACTTTCATAACCCTACAGGTCCCTACGGAAATCTACGGGACTCTACGGGCCCCTAGGGAACCCTTCAGATTTCGACGGAACCCTACGAGGCCCTCTGGAACCCTACAGAATACTCCAGGACCCGACAGCACTCTACAAGACCCTTAGCAACACAACGGAACCTCACTAAAACCCTATGGGCTCCTACAGAACACTGCAGGTGCCTACGGAACCCTACAGACCCCTACGGAACCCTACAGACACCTGCGGGCACTTACGGAACCCTGCAGGCCCCTACGGAACCCTACAGGTCCATACAGAACCCCACAGGGCCCTACGGAACTTTACCAGCCACTACGGAACTCTACGGGTCCCTACGGAACCCTGCAGAACCCTCTAGAACCTTACAGAATCCCACAGACTCCTACAGACTTCTGCGGGCACTTACACAACCGTACAGGCCCCTACGGAACAATACCAGCCCCTATTGAAGGAACACTACGTGCCCCTACAGAACACTACTGGCTCCTGCGGTACTCCACAGGCCTCTAGGGAACCTACGAAGCTCTACGGAGCCCTATGGATCCTCACGGAACAGTACGGGCCCATTCAGACCTCTGCGGGCGCTTATGGAAACCTACAGGACCCTACGGAACTGTACGAGACTCTACAGGCCCCTAGGGAACACCACAGGTCCCTACGGAACCCTACACAACCCTCTGGAAACTTATGGAACCCTACAAGCTCCTACCAACCCCTGCGAGCACTTACACAACCCTACAGGTCCCTACGGAAATCTACGGGACTCTATGGGCCCCTAGGGAACCCTACAGATTTTGACGGAACCCTACGAGCCCCTCTGGAACCCTACAGAATACTCCAGGACCCGACAGCTCTCTACAAGACCCTTAGCAACACAACGGAACCTCACTAAAACCCTATGGGCTCCTACAGAACACTGTAGGTGCCTACGGAAACCTACAGACCCCTACAGAATACTACCAACCACTACAGAAAAATATGGCCCCTACGGAACTCTACGGAACCTGGCAGAAACACTGTGCGCCCCTACAGGCCATTGCGGGCACTTGCAGAACTCTGCAGGAACCCACAGAACTTTATGGAACCCTGCCAGCCCCTACGGAAGCCTAAAGACCATTGCAGGCAGTTACAGAACGGTACAGGGCCCTAGGGAACTTTACCAGCCACTACGGAACTCTACGGGCCCCTACGGAACCCTGCAGAACCCTCCAGAACCTTACAGAATCCCACGGATTCCTAAAGACTCCTGCGGGCACTTACTCAACCCTAGAGGACCCTACGGAACACTGCCAGCTCCTATGGAAGGAACCCTACGGGCCCCTACAGAACACTACTGGCTCCTGCGGTACTCCAGAGGCCTCTAGGGAACCTACGAAGCTCTACGGAACCCTATGGATCCTTACGGCACAGTACGGGCCCCTTCAGACCTCTGCGGGCGCTTATGGAAACCTACAGGACCCTACGGAACTGTACGAGACTCTACAGGCCCCTAGGGAACACCACAGGCCCCTACGGAACCCTACACAACCCTCTGGAAACATATGGCACCCTACAAGCTCCTACCAACCCCTGCGGGCACTTACACAACCCTACAGGTCCCTACGGAAATCTACGGGACTCTACGGGCCCCTAGGGAACCCTACAGATTTCGACGGAACCCTACGAGGCCCTCTGGAACCCTACAGAATACTCCAGGACCCGACAGCACTCTATAAGACCCTTAGCAACACAACGGAACCTCACTAAAACCCTATGGGCTCCTACAGAACACTGTAGGTGCCTATGGAAACCTACAGACCCCTACGGAATACTACCAGCCACTACAGAAAAATATGGCCCCTACGGAACTCTACGGAACCTGGTAGAAACACTGTGGGCCCCTACAGGCCCTTGCGGGCACTTGCAGAACTCTGCAGGAACCCACGGAACTTTATGGAACCCTACCAGCCCTTACGGAAGCCTAAAGACCATTGCAGGCAGTTACGGAACGGTACAGGGCCCTAAGGAACTTTACCAGCCACTACGGAACTCTACGGGCCCCTACGGAACCTTGCAGAACCTTACAGAATCCCACGGATTCCTACAGACTCCTGCGGGCACTTACTCAACCCTAGAGGACCCTACGGAACACTGCCAGCTCCTATGGAAGGAACCTTACGGGCCCCTACAGAACACTACTGGCTCCTGCGGTACTCCAGAGGCCTCTAGGGAACCTACGAAGCTCTACGGAGCCCTATGGATCCTTACGGAACAGTACGGGCCCATTCAGACCTCTGCGGGCGCTTATGGAAACCTACAGGACCCTACGGAACTGTACGAGACTCTACAGGCCCCTAGGGAACACCACAGGCCCCTACGGAACCGTACGAGACTCTACAGGCCCTTAGGGAACAACACAGGCCCCTACGGAACCCTACACAACCCTCCGGAAACATATGGAACCCTACAAGCTCCTACCAACCCCTGCGAGCACTTACACAACCCTACAGGTCCCTACGGCAATCTACGGGACTCTATGGGCCCCTAGGGAACCCTACAGATTTCGACGGAACCCTACGAGCCCCTCTGGAACCCTACAGAATACTCCAGGACCCGACAGCACTCTACAAGACCCTTAGCAACACAACGGAACCTCACTAAAACCCTATGGGCTCCTACAGAACACTGTAGGTGCCTACGGAAACCTACAGACCCCTACAGAATACTACCAGCCACTACAGAAAAATATGGCCCCTACGGAACTCTACGGAACCTGGCAGAAACACTGTGGGCCCCTACAGGCCCTTGCGGGCACTTGCAGAACTCTGCAGGAACCCACGGAACTTTATGGAACCCTGCCAGCCCCTACGGAAGCCTAAAGACCATTGCAGGCAGTTACGGAACGGTACAGGGCCCTAGGGAACTTTACCAGCCACTACGGAACTCTACGGGCCCCTACGGAACCCTGCAGAACCCTCCAGAACCTTACAGAATCCCACGGATTCCTAAAGACTCCTGCGGGCACTTACTCAACCCTAGAGGACCCTACGGAACACTACTGGCTCCTGCGGTACTCCAGAGTCCTCTAGGGAACCTACGAAGCTCTACGGAACCCTATGGATCCTTACGGCACAGTACGGGCCCCTTCAGACCTCTGCGGGCACTTATGGAAACCTACAGGACCCTACGGAACTGTACGAGACTCTACAGGCCCCTAGGGAACACCACAGGCCCCTACGGAACCCTACACAACCCTCCGGAAACATATGGCACCCTACAAGCTCCTACCAACCCCTGCGAGCACTTTCATAACCCTACAGGTCCCTACGGAAATCTACGGGACTCTACGGGCCCCTAGGGAACCCTTCAGATTTCGACGGAACCCTACGAGGCCCTCTGGAACCCTACAGAATACTCCAGGACCCAACAGCACTCTACAAGACCCTTAGCAACACAACGGAACCTCACTAAAACCCTATGGGCTCCTACAGAACACTGCAGGTGCCTACGGAACCCTACAGACCCCTACGGAACCCTACAGACACCTGCGGGCACTTACGGAACCCTGCAGGCCCCTACGGAACCCTACAGGTCCATACAGAACCCCACAGGGCCCTACGGAACTTTACCAGCCACTACGGAACTCTACGGGTCCCTACGGAACCCTGCAGAACCCTCTAGAACCTTACAGAATCCCACAGACTCCTACAGACTTCTGCGGGCACTTACACAACCGTACAGGCCCCTACGGAACACTACCAGCCCCTATTGAAGGAACACTACGTGCCCCTACAGAACACTACTGGCTCCTGCGGTACTCCACAGGCCTCTAGGGAACCTACGAAGCTCTACGGAGCCCTATGGATCCTCACGGAACAGTACGGGCCCCTTCAGACCTCTGCGGGCGCTTATGGAAACCTACAGGACCCTACAGAACTGTACGAGACTCTACAGGCCCCTAGGGAACACCACAGGTCCCTACGGAACCCTACACAACCCTCTGGAAACTTATGGAACCCTACAAGCTCCTACCAACCCCTGCGGGCACTTACACAACCCTACAGGTCCCTACGGCAATCTACGGGACTCTATGGGCCCCTAGGGAACCCTACAGATTTTGACGGAACCCTACGAGCCCCTCTGGAACCCTACAGAATACTCCAGGACCCGACAGCACTCTACAAGACCCTTAGCAACACAACGGAACCTCACTAAAACCCTATGGGCTCCTACAGAACACTGTAGGTGCCTACGGAAACCTACAGACCCCTACAGAATACTACCAGCCACTACAGAAAAATATGGCCCCTACGGAACTCTACGGAACCTGGCAGAAACACTGTGGGCCCCTACAGGCCATTGCGGGCACTTGCAGAACTCTGCAGGAACCCACGGAACTTTATGGAACCCTGCCAGCCCCTACGGAAGCCTAAAGACCATTGCAGGCAGTTACGGAACGGTACAGGGCCCTAGGGAACTTTACCAGCCACTACGGAACTCTACGGGCCCCTACGGAACCCTGCAGAACCCTCCAGAACCTTACAGAATCCCACGGATTCCTAAAGACTCCTGCGGGCACTTACTCAACCCTAGAGGACCCTACGGAACACTGCCAGCTCCTATGGAAGGAACCCTACGGGCCCCTACAGAACACTACTGGCTCCTGCGGTACTCCAGAGGCCTCTAGGGAACCTACGAAGCTCTACGGAACCCTATGGATCCTTACGGCACAGTACGGGCCCCTTCAGACCTCTGCGGGCGCTTATGGAAACCTACAGGACCCTACGGAACTGTACGAGACTCTACAGGCCCCTAGGGAACACCACAGGCCCCTACGGAACCCTAC
>NW_027415587.1:0-1000 GCF_964106895.1 Numenius arquata
GGGGGGGTGTTGCGGGGACCCCCGGTGTCCCCAGCTTTGTACCCTAAAGAAACGCGTGACACCCAGGGGTGGCTCCTGTCAAATTATTGGGGGGGGCACTGGGGGGACACTGGGGGGTACTGGGTGGTACTGGGGGGGCACTGGGAGGACACTAGGGGGTACTGGGGGATACTGGGGGACACTGGGAGGTAGTGGGGGGACACTGGGGGGGGCACGGGCGGGTACTAGGGGATACTGGGGGACACTGGGTGGGCACTGGGGGGTACTGGGGCACACTGGGTGGTACTGGGGTGGCACTGGGGGGCACTGGGGGACACCGGGTGGGCACTGGGGGGACACTGGGGGGTACTGGGGGATACTGGGGGACACTGGGGGCACACTGGGGGAACTGGGGGCTACTGGGGGGCACTGGGGGACACTGGGGGGTACTGGGGGACACTGGGGGGTACTGGGGGATACTGGGGGACACTGGGGGGCACACTGGGGGAACTGGGGGGTACTGGGGGGGCACTGGGCGGACACTGGAGGGCACTGGAGGGAACTGTGGGGTCACTGTGGGACACTGGGGGGTACTGGGGGACACTGGGTGGTACTGGGGGACACTGGGGGGCACTGGAGGGAACTGGGGGACACTGGAGGACACTGGGGGGGGGCACTGGGGGACACTGGGAGAGCGATGGGACAGTGGGGTGCACTAGGGGTGTCACGGAGGGGCACTGGGTGGGGGGGGGGTGGTACAGGGGTCTCGGGGTGGAACGGGGGGGGCACTGGAGGGGTACGGGGATGTCAGTGGGTGGGGTGTAGGGGGGGCACTGGGGTCATTTCGGGGGGGCACTGGGAGACCGCGGGGGGGGGGGGGGGGGGGGAACTGGGAAGAGTAGACACCACCACCCCCCCCCGTCACCCCTAACCCCCTCCGCGCCTGCACTCCCCCCACCCTCCCCACTCCCGGCGCGCCCGCTGCGCATGCGCGGAGTTCCGGCTTGGGAGGGGGGAAGCG